>NW_005871344.1:286054-473665 GCF_000147115.1 Myotis lucifugus | reverse complement strand
AGGGGAAAGGATTGAAGGAATAAGTTTCCCGGTCCTAGGTCAACTATGACTTACATTACCAACTTTTGAAATGCCGGGTGGGGGGGGGGGGAAGAGGGCAGGTGCCTCCAGGCACCCCAGGACCAGATTACAGGTAATAGGGGCTAGGGTTGTAAAGAGTAGGTGCCTCCTAGGCTAGATTGTTTCAGCCAGGAGGTTGTAAATATTTCCATAATGATAGGTAGTTCTCAGGACAGGAGGATGGACTGCATTCGGATATTAGCTCCCATGTCCCAGGGCATACAACTCCAAGCCAGGTTAGAATGCACTTTCTCTAACCAGAAGAGAACAATCATGGTTAACAGAGCATGATTAATATTTCTTATAATTATAATTAGTTTCCAATATTCTATTTCTGCCCCCAACAATTGCATGCATCTGGATCTTATTTTGCATCTATAAGATGTTCTGACTTGCTGACATTTGGAGTGCTTATCATGACATCATGAAGACCAAACTGCATGAAGACACCAGATTCTGGTATCTCCAAGTTGTGGAACCTTGGGAAAGTTATTTGACATCTTGAACCTTCATTTCCCCATCTGAAAAGTACCTAGCTCAAAGGATGGGTGTGTGGATTAAACAAAATCTGTGTGTGACACCGACCACAGTGCCCACATAATAGCTGCTCTCTTTATTCTAATTCACTCTCTAACAAGACTGCTTCTTCAAATCCCTGAAACTGGGATCCTGGCATGAAAGAATGAATTGTCTGACAAGCTCAAGTTCCTTCTGACTTTTAGTACTACCTGCCTCCTGAAGGCCCACGTGGAGTCCTCAGAATTTACTCAAATGAAAAAGTATTATTTACTATGGAGGAGTAACAGGAAAAAGTTGATCATACATTTTTTTCCTTTCTTCTAGCCTGTGGTATCCAAAATAGAGGCTAGCTCAAAGGATGGGCGTGTGGATTAAACAAGATCTATCTGTTCTTTTCTTTATCCCTAGCAAGTGGCTACTGCACCTTAGTAAATATTTGCTGAAGAGTAAATGCCCTTTCACCTTAATCAGTGGGAGTTCCATGACTATTGATACTAACTTACATCCTCTATAGCCCTCTAAATATTGACCATCACATCACTGACCATCATCTCAAACATTAGCCCTAAAGGCTGGTCACTTTTCCAAAATTCACCCAAGTCTTTCTGACCCCAGTTCTACCTTCTTTCCTCTTCTCACCAACTCCATGTTGCTAGGACTCTAGTATATCTTTAAACTGGGTTTATTTTAATGGCAGCTCTTATGATCTTCCCCATCCTCTACTATGTACTAGAAGTATTTCTGTATGTATTTTAACCACATATTAGGTAGAAACATCCTTGAGATTATAAGTGGGCCCTCATTTAAAGCAGTTTTTCAATAAATAATGACTGGATTTTGATATTTTGGCTTGGGGCTTTGCCAGAGATATTAGTCTCCCAGAAGTCATCAATAGATTAGCTCTAAAGTTAGAATTAATTAGTGAGATTTTGGCCATATGTAGAAAGATGGGAAAGAAGAAAGGTTTTAAGGAAAAATTCACAAACAAACGAGGAGTATTTACACAGGATATTAAATAAGGAAAAAGGAAACAGGCTTTTAAGATCAAATAAAACAGTGGGTTAAACAAAATTAAATGATTTTTTTATTATAGGACACCTCAAACCCTATCAAATTTCAGATCTTATGCTGTCATAGATTGTGAAATATACAAAGCTTCCTAACATAATTTGGTCATGAAAACTGTCTATTTCCTTGGAGAATCTAAACGTATCAGTGGACAATGCTGCTCTGTGTGTCTAGCCTGCTCATCCTGGCTTCCCGAGGAAAGGGTTTGAAAAGATTAATCAATGTCTTCTGAAAAAAAAAATCTTACAATATCGCCATTGACCCTGTGTCTCAATTTACCAAGTGATCTTCGTAGTTAACTGAACTTTAGTGCCACTGCTGTCATTATTTCTCCTTCAAGTTATCTGGGTCAAATCCCTGTCCTAGCTTCAAGGTCTAATTAGATGGAAACAAACAATATTATTAAAGACAACATAGCCACCATTATTCCCTTACTTCATCAATGTGCTTCTTAGTTTTGACTTCCAACTTACAATAAACTTCTAGGATATTATCTAAAGGACCCTGAGATGTTTTCTCCATTCCTATTCATCTGTTCAACAGGTATTTATTTAAGGTGTACTATATGCCAAGCACTATGTAGGTTTTTGAGATACATCAATGAATAATGAGTAACCACTTTTGAAGCATGATTGTATGCAGAGTTGTTTTAAATGTGCCACCTCTCGCTCCGCAGTGTGAAAAAATCCTAATCATTTACTGTCTTAGAGCTTCTGTGTTTCCCATCTGATAACCAGAATGAAGAAAAACAGAGTAAAGGCATTCCCTCACTTTTTGCAATTCACTCACACTACTTCACTTTTATGAAAGACATACATTTAGTACCTGTTTTTGCTAATGGGCAGAAATCTGGTGAAAAGGGAAAATTCGGCATTTGTCTTGCAGTGGACCTGTTAGAGGGACAGCACGCACTCGGAGCCGCCAGAGTGGCCCTGCCCATCTCATGCCTCAGAAAGGACACTCAGCATCTGAGCATCAACCCGCCATCACTTTGAATCGTGTCTGTGAGCATCAGTGCTTCCTGGCTGTGTCTTCTGTGCATCCTTTAGTAAGATATGTCCTCAGGTATCAGAGAAGCTGAAGAGAGTTCAAAAGGGTGCTATGCTTATCCAAAAACTGGGCATAATTAAGTGTGGTTGGGATGATCTAGTAGATTATTTTGGGGGTCTGGGAATGCTAAAAAATTTTCCATATAAATGAAGGGCTTCTTCATTTTACGCCCTCTCAGTTCACCTAAGGTTTCATAGGAACCTTGGGATAAACCTGTATTTGAAGGTGCTTAAAAATGATAATAAATAGGAAAATTATAGGAGCCTAGATCTTGTAGGTTGGTTGATCAGGTGATCAGGAAGCAGCATTTTCATCTGTGGGTCTGGTATTTTGCATGCTGTTTCTGCACAGTTGAAGGAAAGGGAGAGGGACCCAGAAGTGGACTTTCAGGCAAGTGTCCCTGCAAAAGCCGAGCCAAGGAGGAAGCGGGTGTCTAGTTTCCCATGTAGGTGGCCCACTCATTGGCCTCAGCCTGTTACCAGCCATGAGGCTGAAGCTAAATGCTTTGTCAGTGTCTGCCCCTCCTGTGAGAACTGCCATGCTCACCACAGTGCCCACAGGCTTCGCTGGAAGGCTTTTGGGTTTCAGTGGAAAGAAAGCGCTGTGTCAAACCAAGTCTAGCCCAGCAGATGCTGATCCCTCTCCTCCAAGTGCGGTGTCTGTCTAAACCTGGGAGCTCCACTTTGCAGTCTGGAGGCTCCTCTTGTCCTGAAAGCCTAACCTTCAATTTGAAAATGTTCTCAAAGCGTTCCTCAACGTGGAAATATTTGTTCAAATCCTCAGAATGCACTAAGAAAATACCCTTCTAGCAAAAGCAATGACTTAGCATTTTGGGATTGGCACAAAAGTAGGAAAACGTCGCACAGGGACTCACAGCCTTTCTGGCTATTGGCTGGGTCTTGCTTCCAAGGATTAAATCTCATTATGAACTTGGCTTACCTACTCTCTTGATGGTTCTGGATAGTATTCCCAGGATCTCATATGTTTATGTTCCCTAATTTACTTGGAGAATCTTAGAGATACAATATTATACCACAGAGACTAGCTTCCACAACCTCTTCTGTTTGAGATGGGGAAACTGAGGTTCCGAGGAGTTTTTATGATTTATCTCCAAGGCTAAATAACGAGTTAGTGCCAGAGCTGATAATAAAACTCTAACTCTTTCAGTGACCCCATATTGCCTTCTTTTCTCAGAAATTAATTTTCTATTAGTCTTTTTAGTCCCCGGTCACATGATAAAGTTTGCATTAATGTTAATAACATTGCTTGGAGCAAACACCAGAGAAAGTATTCTCCAGTATGTACTCTTTAGGGAAATATAATACATGACTGAGAAACTAGGTGGTCTGAAAGAGGAATTGCAAATGACGGTACTTGTTCCAAGTTCTCAGGCTTCCAGAGTTATAGGGGCCAGCTTGCTTAACCTCTCTGTTCCCATATTTGCAAAATAAAGACGATCTGTTTCCATTTTGTGGTTTCTCTGTGAAATATTTGAAATCAGTGATGGGGTGAGTGGTGCTTGGGTCAACAGAGGAGTGTCTTCCTGCTGTTTTGCTTTTATTATCTGTAATTGTGCTACAAACTTCCAGACCCTTCCCCACATTAAAATTTCACTCTCCTCCCTTCTTTGTGGTTAGATCCACTCCTGCCTATACAAAATGAAGAGCCTATCTTATAATATTTCCTAACAAGGTCCCTGCATTGGGCAATATTTTGTATACTTAATCCAGTCATTCGACAAATACTTGTGTACTGGAACACTGTGTTTGTGCTGAGGTCACAATGATTTCTTAATGTTCATTCAACAGAAACTGCATTTAGTCAGTGTCTACTCCATAGCAACTCCTGTGCTGGGTGTGGAGAATACAATGTTAAGTAAGATTAAAACTTGACCTTGAGGACCATATCTCCAAATAACACTAAAACTAAATTTATGTTAAACATTATATTTCATATTTTTCTACTAAAACCATGTAAATGTTAATGTTTCCACTGAGTATACAAGCACAAGATGCCATATTTCCAAAATGAAGATAAGGAAGCCATGATATTAGCCTGGATGGTGTTGTCCTGATTCTCTTTCTGTAATTACTACATGCTGTTGGACATGCATGGACCTCATTTCTACTGTCTTCAGATGCAAATGAGGAACCACTGCTTCTATCAAGCCAGGACTCAAGCCTCATTGCTAGCCCTACAGTCCTCCTGGCATCAGAGATTTAGTGATACCATTACTACTTTATCTACATTAGCTATAATTGCTAGTTCACCCGCTTTAGTGACCTCTGAAACATCCCACTAGCTTGGATGAACATAGTATCTGTTACCATGGCCTATGGATACCATGTTCTACCTGGCAAGTGAGGTCCCTTTTAACTTCCTCCATGCTCTTTGCAGTTAATGAGGCTGTGCAGAACTGGATTCTAGGATATGATGTAGCCTACAACGGCAAAGGAATGTGGATATGGGGGATGGTATCATAAGAATGTACTTCAGGAACATCAACTGACAGGTCCCTTTAAGATTCAGAAGTTTTTCTTCCCCATGGAAACATTAAGCTGAGCAATGATAGAACAGGAAGAATTTGAAAGAAGATATAGGTGACTACATCTGGTGTTGTGCATCTCATAATTGTGCATTAAGAAACTTCTAATCCTATAGACTTGCTTTTAATAGAAACCAGATACTTTTGAGGTTTTTATCTCCCATGACATCTCCCAGCATCTTAAGAAAATCTGTTACATAACAAGAAAAAGTGAGGCACTGGAGTCGAGCAATGGGACTGGTGTCAGCAACAGTAAAATGTTAAGGCTTAGAAGTCTGGATTTTTCAAAACCTTGTGGGGGTATTTATGAAGGCATTAGAGAGATAAAAGCAGGAGACAAGAACATTCAGAACGAGTGTGTGGAAATGTCTTCAGGGCCAGATTGTGCAATAATGCAGAGCCAGAGATCACATAGTCGCAAGAACCTAACCCTCACTGTTTTGTTAAGGGAGTGAGATTCCCTGGGCAGAGACACCACAGGGCAGCTATGTTGTTGGTCATTGTTGTTTTCCAGGCTATGTGAATGTGACCCTAAGTCCAAAGCGATTGCTTTACTTTGAGTGAAGCTTAGACACATCCTCATAGAACAAAAGTCAAACAAACAACCATGACTCTAATTTTTAGTTTTGTTTCTCCTAGAAGCACACCCTGAGACAGGGACTCAAGTACAGAATGTTTATTTGGGCCAAGCAGACAATAATGGTAGGTAAATGGGAAGAGTAACAGAGGAGGGAAGGTGTATTATTAAGTCAGCTACCCCAACAAGGAAATGAAGCTTCATTCCCTGGTACTTCCAGCCTCGTATGCTGGACAGGGTGGTCTTCTGTGCTTCTAGAAAGGAAGGGATGCAGAACTGGCATGCACAACCTGGGAGTCTGCCAAGAGTGCCAAATGATACAAGGAATGTGTGTGGGGGGAGCAGGGGCACTGGCAGCATCTTCTGTACTTTCAGCCAAGAGCTCCAGAGGGCTAGTTTAGTGCCCGCAGTGAAAGGGAGGGTTTTCTCTGAGGTCATAATTCAGCATCCAGGACAGACCCTAATTCCCTTCTCAGACAGATTCAGGTCCTTAAGTCAATGAACTCTTCCCTTCAGACTCAAAAACCAATAATTATAAACATGAACAGGCACACATCAAAAACATCGTGGGTTTGGCTCCATACCACTGCAATAAAACAAGCACCACAATACAGAGAGCACCACAATGCAGCAAGTATTGCAACAGAGCGAGTCATAATCCTTTTGCTGGTGGAGAGTCTTGCCTTCAATTTGTTAAAAGATATAACATCTTTAAAGGACAATAAAGCAAGGTATGCCTGTATGAGGGAAGTTAATACATTAGGACTGTCAAGATTTCTCTTGCAGACTTAGGGACTTCTACCCCAGAGTTTGGGCTGATCTGATAACCCACAGTATAATACAACATAGTAGACAGAGCGGACGTTCAATTCAGATAAACCTGGGAGGCATGTCAATGTATCAACTGCCTCACCCCTCACCCAGTGGGGGTTAGAGTTGGTAATTTCATTCCTGATACTAATTCCATAAATGAGTCTGGCTCTCTGAGCCTTAATTTACTAACCTGTCAAGTTATATTACAGAGTTCTTGGGAGAATTCTGAACGTCTGCATCTGTGAAGTATCTACTATGGCTTATGACACCTAGTACAAAGGCCACAAGTGTAAATCAAAGAACAAAAGTCCCCCTCACCCTAGAGCCCCTTGGATATCTCACAGGTACTGAACCCTATCCTGTTTTGGTCTCTATACACACTGTGCTTATACAAACCACCCTACATAAACTTTACTGACCCAGGCTGGTCTGAACCAAAGCACTGCCTAAAACACTCTGAGATCACGCAGGGAGCTTCTCTCGTGGCCTCTGACAGAGCTCACAGGAAATTGCTTCAAAGGCAACATCCTGTAAAGGAAAAAGGAAAATAGCTTTGGATCTGGACAAACCTGGTTTTGTTACTTCCTAGTCTACTATTCAAGAAATGTTTATTTATACATAGGTATATTTTATCCGAGTCACTAAATTAAGTGCTGCATGACCTCAGGAAAATCCAGGAAATTTTGCCAGCGACAAGACATTTGGGATGCAGAGGAGCAAACACAGGGCCTGTCCCTTTTTGGGATACAGGAAAGGTTGTCCTCCCCCAATGCCTGAGCCAAGGCCAGCTATCCACGAGACTGGCCAAAAGGGGTGCAGGAAGGCATGGTCTCCCTCAAAGGATTTTCAGAGTTGGAAAAAAACACACGCCTGTGGTCACCCTGAAATCACAGCTGTCTGAGATTTAAAACAGCAGAAATACCAATTCTAAACCCCACTGGGTGAGGGGTGAGGCAGTTGATACATCAATATGCCTGCCTTCCATTGATTCCTGAAGAATGTCCCCAGGCTTTTCAAAGGCAATATATCTGACATCTGCAGTTCAATGGATGGGAACTACCAAGAGTTGGGATGTGGGCAGAATGGTGCCCAGGAACAATAGTTTTATACTGGCCTCAATCAGGGCAGCCTGCATGGCTAAAGGGAAAAGTTGGGGGCATGCTGATCATTCTTCCTTTACCCTTCTAGAGCCACATTCATTCCTTTTCCACCCTGCCCTGGAAAGTTGACCTGAATAAGTAACAACAGCAAGTTCCCTGCTGGATTTCCATGGGATGGTTATGTCCTCCACCAAAAGCCATCCTTCTGTCAGGGGACCTTTTCCACACATCCAGACCCCTGTTTTCCTCCTGACCTTTTGGGCTTCATGGTGATCACAGTTCCCAGCTGGTAAAATAGCCTATAGCGTTCCCCCATCCTTTCTTGGTTTCCATAAATCCTGAACACATCTTTATAAACAATCCCTTTACTAAGTTTCCATCAATTGACCAGTTGGGGTGTACACCACCTGCTCCCTGCTGGAGTCCTGATGTAACTGGACAATCATTGGGTCCACGCTGCCTTTCACTACTTGAGCCAATTAAGCAGAGACAAGGTTGAATCATATATGAGCATTTATTCCAATACTGCCGGCAGTATGGGAGAGCAGCAGGTCATCCACAAAAATCTGCTCTGCACCTCACCATAAACCAGCTGCTTATATTGGGTAGAAAGACAAGGATTACTTGGGAAGGAGGCAAAAGGGTATGCCAAATGGGCAGTTACCAGGTAATGCAGGCTGGAGATTTGCAAAGGCCTGCGGGTATGCAAAGGCTGGGGGTCTTCAAAGGGCTGGCGGCTCTGGTTTCTGCAACAAGGTTGTTAATCTTTCCATGATAATAGGCTGCTTCCTAATGGGGAGGATGGGCTGCATTTCCAGGTGAGTTCCCAGGTCCCACATGCAACTCCCAGCCAGGTTAGAATGTGCCTTCTTTAGTCAGAACAAAACAATCATGGTTAACAGAGCATGATTAATAGCTCTTACAATTATAATTGGTCCCCAATATTCTATTTCTGCCCCTATTACTGATTGATAGAAACCTATGCACTGAGCAACAGGAATCGTGTGATAACCTTTTCCATTTGTTAAGCCATGGAAAGTGGTCAGTGGAACCACTTCAGTGAGATGTATCCATGTGTTGAAGGACAAATATGAACAGTTTTATTCTTAGTCTAACATTTACCAACTACATTCTGTTAAATCTCCCTTTTAGGAAAGGATGCACATCCCTTAGATCATACTCAGTAAGACTCCAGAGCTTTCAGTTATTCTCAGTTTGCTCATAAAATTTCATCCTATTTTTTAAGATAGTGTTATTCATTTTGGAACTTCAGTCTCATGCTTGTTAAACTTCTTCCTTCTCACCCCATGCAGGTTTGGGTAGTGGCTCTAGTCCTGAGGGCAGGAGCCATGGTCAAGTTGCCTCTTCACTCTCCTTTTTCCCTGTGCTTCCCATAGAATATTGGGAGTGAGGTGCAGGAAGCAGGAAAGAATACACTGTCCCCCCTAAAGTGACTGTCCTGGGGAAGTCACTGGATTCTCTAGGTTAGCTTTTGGTGCTTCTCTATGATGACTCTCATCTCACCTCGGTAGGCAGAAAGCACTTCTATATACACATCTGCACTTGAAATTACTGGTTTGAACTTTACCTCTTCTCCTACCAGTCAGTACTCCATCAAGGGCATCCCAGCCACACTCTCCTGCTTTTGGGGTATTCCACTTACTAAATATTCTGCTTTAAGGTTGCCAGCAAATTAGCTCAAAAACAGCCACTACCTGATGAAGAAAAATTCACACACGCTTGCTGATTGCCCTTGGTACTCAGCTCCACCATCTTTTCCTACCTTTCTTCCACCCGGACAGCATTGGGCTTAGACTAAATTCCTTTTCCAGAGTCACACAGCTAGAAAATAAGTGTCATATTTCGAATTCAGGACTGTCTGATTCCAGAGCCTGAGGTTTTGCACATGACACCTCTCAAACATGATCCCTCATTTGCGGTCTGACCAGACAGCATACATTGGAGACATCGATCCCGTCATTCTAGAATACTGCACTTAAGGCTGCAGACACCATCTAGGAAAACATTCTCATTTATAATGAAAAACAGATTCTCGCTTTGCTGTACTGTCCTGAAAATACAACTTTGTGGCATTCTCCATTTCATGTGTGTTTCTTGCAGGTACTCCCATTCCATAGAGCTGTTGGTTTTAAGAAACCAGTATACGTATCTCTCACCATAGAGACCTGACAAGGAGAATGACGTGTGAGCCCACCAGGCAATCAGCAAGTCACTGCTGTCAGTGAAGGAAGGCTGCTTCTAAGATGATTCATGTTGTTTTGAATGAGGCAGAAATAGGAGATTTCTCTGTTGCTTTCCCATCCCCCACAACCCTGTGTCCAGGAGACATTTCTCCAGAGGGTGCTCTGACATGAGACACTCTGAGACCTGTAGGCATGCTGACTGCAATGTCATTAACATGAAAATGGGCAGAAGCTTTAGAAATCATTCAGACTGACTTCCTCACCAAATGGAGTAAGACACCGACACACTTGAGTTCTCTGGTGGCCCCAGCAGCAAACCCAGTGCCTGGCACATGGGGAATGTCCAGTTAATACTCACTCAGTGTCACAGAGCAATTGACTAATATGCATAGATAACTCTAGTTTTCTGATCCTCAGGTTTGAATTCTTGTGAATTGATAGATAAGACTGATTAGCCAGAGGATAGGTGAGAAATCTCACTTATTGAGCACCTAGTCTATGATAGTCATTGTGTATTTAATCTTCATTTAACATTATAACTACATTGTAGGCTGATATTCATTTTACAGATGAAGGAATTAAGGTTCAGACATATTAATTAACTTGTCTATATGCACAGAGCAGGGAAGTGGCAGAACTTACATTTAAAGTTAGGTCTCTTCAATTCCAAAGCTTGTGTCTCTACTAGTAATGTCATTTCCATAGCTGAAGCCCCCTTTCTCCTCTCCTCTCTTCTTCTCTCTTTTTTCTCTATCACTTTCTGTCCCTCTGGGTTTGCTATCTCTGTAGGTCCCTTCCTCTGTAAAGAAAACCACAAATGTGTTTCAAACCCTATGTCTAATCAAGCCCCAGTTCTGTACATGCTACTTCCTTAACACCTACTTACTTCTTTCCCTCCCCATTGCCACTATCCTTGATTGTGAGATCACCAGCTACTACCTGAATCACTGTAGAAGACTCCTAATTTACTTCCCTATCTCCATCCTCCACACTGGAGGTAGAGGGACCTTTTAATCTGATGGTACCTCTTCTCTACCTAGAACTCATTGGTGGCTTCCCATTGCCTTTGGAACAAAGCCTCAAATCCCTAATAGAGTTCATGAGATCTTCTGAGAGCTGGCTTCTCTGCGCCCCTTTTAGGCCTGCTTTACCCCTTGCTTTTCGGTTGCCTACTTCCCAGGCCTCCCCTGTGCTTGGGGACAGCTTTGCTTGGCTAAGACAAAGACCTTGGGTCTCAGCCTGAACTTTAATTGTGTAAATTTACTTTCTAGATCAGTTGAGTTCCCCCTTTTATACACTCCCATGGCACCCTGTACTTAATCTTTAGTTTCACTCAACCTTGCAACACATGTCCCATATCTATCTTCCCCTGTGGACCATATGCTTTGTTAGAGTGAAACTGTGACTTCCTTGAGTTCTCTGGTGGCCCCAGCAGCAAACCCAGTGCCTGGCACATGGGGAACGTCCAGTTAATACATGGTGAACGAATGAGTTAAAGAACCAACTCTCCAACTGAGAATGAGTAATGTGTGCAATCTGAATATTTCTGTTAGAGACAGCCTCTACTCTACCTACTTAGAGGCTGCTGCACATGGGAAACAGAATCCAGGTATCAAGTGTGGTTTGTCTTGTGCTGTTTAATACTTCTGTGCGTTACCAATATGAATGGTACTATGGTAAACAGATGATGCAGAAATGGGTTTTTGGATGCATTTGCATTGATGAATTTAGTCATTGCATGCAAAATATTGGCCATATATTTTTCCCTTTCTGTTGCCAAATATTAAATGTGTGCTGGCTTAAACTTCTACTAATAGTCTTCTTTCAATGATAAATAACCACTGGGGCCAGCACATGTGTCTGAGTGTTGGCAGCAATATTTCTATATAAACACAAGGTGCCTAGATATAGAAACTTAGAACCCCAGAGTGCTTGAAGGGACGCTGATAATCATTAAACACAACCTTCTTACTTCCTAGACGTGAACATTGGGCTTTCAGGTCAAGAGGGTAGATTAAGTACATGCTAAAATTATCCCTTTCACAGTTCAAACTCATAGAATCTCTGGATAGAACATTTTTACAAAATACATAAACAAACTAAAAAGCAAGGAAGGGAAATCTATGCCAGAAATTTAGAAGGAACCCCAGTGGTGAGTAGATGCTAAAGCTGAATTGCTCCTGAGGGGATTAGGTCTAAAGAAATTTCAGGAACTGAAGTTTCAATGCTCATGTTGGAAAGAGATTGGTTTCCAAGACACAGATCACTATAGGGATCTGGAGCTAGGATTTCTGTATGGACCTAGGAGTTAGAATAGGTTTTCTGTCCATAAAAGAGGAGCTGAAATCTCTAACAAGTAGCAGTAGGCCATAGCCAGAATGCCTAGGTACCCTGGATGAGGGTAGAATCACAGCATAAAATGGGAATTTTGAAATTGTGCCTTATCAGGAGCAGACCTGACTTGTTTTAACACCAAAATGGTAGAATCCAACATGAAAACCAATTTAGAGAAAGTGAATTCTATAGTGTCTGGTCAAAGACAACTATTAAAGTACCTTGTAGGCTTTGAACAGGAATCCAGAAGCCACTGTAGGGAATTTAGAATCTTTACAGCCTTTGGAAGGACTTGGGAAACAAAATCAGAGTGGCCACTGCTGGCTTTCAGGATCTAGAGGTGCAGGAATAGCAGGCAGACTGCCACCAGTGAGCTCAGATGCCTAAAGAGGAAGAATCTGCAGAGCAGAAGTCAGAAAACTATAAGCTGTGGGCCAAACCTGGATTATAAACTGCTATTGTACTGCTGGCTACCTAAGAATGTCTTCTATATTCATAAAGCAAAGTAAAAGAGAAGAAGGCGGCCTTATATGACTTGCAAAGGCTAAATATTTATACTTGGCTCTTTACAGAAAAAGTTTGCTTGGCCCCCACTCAGGAGGCGGTCTGCAAGGCACTGACAAAACCCCACCTTTGCTGTCTGTCAGTGCTCTTACATCTTGCAGCAGCTGTGGCTGGATAACAGGTTTTCCACGTTTCAACTCTTCTGCGAATGCTTCTCATTGTCAAAAACTACCCAAAGGATTCTGGGAAATATAATCTTAACACTTTACTCTTAGATGCAGCAGAGAATGTAGAAAGGGCAAGGATTATGCTGAGGTGACAATTAGATGGGAAGCTCACAGCTCAGTGCAAATGTGGGAGAAAACTCTGCATATATCATTGTAAACCCAGTTCTGCATCATATAACATGTTAATGCATTTAAAAAGAGTCACAAATCCTCCAAAACAGAAAAATTTAAATATGAGCACTAGAGGTAATATCATGACCTGAGAAGGAATTTAACAAACATGCTTAAAATGTTCAAAGAATTAGAGGAAAATGACAACAATAAGAAAAAGGGAGATTTTAAAAAGTGAGAAAGGAAAAAATAACTAACAATACACTATTTCACACCCACTTTACTGTCTATGATGCTTTGCTAAAAGAAAAATATATTAAATAGGATAAGATATAAGAAGTATGAGAAAAATAGCTAATAAATGAGCTTCTGAAAAATTTAGTTGCAGCCTCATTTTTTTAAATTAAATCTTTATTGTTCAGATTATTACAGTTGTTCCTCTCCCCCCCCCCCATAGCTCCCCTCCACCTGGTTCCCACACCAGCCTCTGCCCTTACCCCTCCCCACCCCCCCAGCACTGTCCTCATCCATAGGTGTACAATTTTTGTCCAGTCTCTTCCCGCACCCCCTACACCCCTTTCCCCCCCAAGAATAGTCAGTCCACTCCCTTTCTATGCCCCTGGTTCTATTATATTCACCAGTTTATTCTGTTCATCAGATTATTTATTCACTTGATTTTTAGATTCACTTGTTGATAGATGTGTATTTGTTGTTCATAATTTGTATCTTTACCTTTTTCTTCTTCTTCCTCTTCTTAAAGGATACCTTTCAACATTTCATATAATACTGGTTTGGTGGTGATGAACTCTTTTAGCTTTTTCTTATCTGAGAAGCTTTTTATCTGACCTTCAATTCTGAATGATAGCTTTGCTGGGTAAAGTAATCTTGGTTGTAGGTTCTTGCTATTCATCACTTTGAATATTTCTTGCCACTCCCTTCTGGCCTGCATAGTTTCTGTTGAGAAATCAGCTGACAGTCATATGGGTGCTCCCTTGTAGGTAACTGACTATTTTTCTCGTGCTGCTTTTAAGATTCTCTCTTTGTCTTTTGCTCTTGGCATTTTAATTATGATGTGTCTTGGTGTGGTCCTCTTTGGATTCCTTTTGTTTGGGGTGCTCTGTGCTTCCTGGACTTGTAAGTCTATTTCTTTAACCAAGTAGAGGAAGTTTTCTGTCATTATTTCTTCAAATAGGTTTTCAATATCTTGCTCTCTCTCCTCTTCTGGCACCCCCATAATTCAGATGTTGGTATGCTTGAAATTGTCCCAGAGGCTCCTTACACTATCTTCATATTTTTGGATTCTTTTTTCTTTTTGTTTTTCTGGTTGGGTGTTTTTTGCTTCTTTGTATTTCAAATCTTTGACTTGATTCTTGCGATCCTCTGGTCTGCTTTTGGGAGTCTGTATAATAGTCTTTATTTCAGTCAGTGTATGCTTAATTTCTAGTTGGTCCTTTTTCATAACCTCGAGGGTTTCACTAGGTTTCTTGAGGGTCTCGCTAAATTTATCAGCAGTTTCTAGAAAATTCTTGAAAAACCTTATAAGTGTGGTTTTGAACTC
The DNA here is from genome assembly GCF_000147115.1 of Myotis lucifugus. Classification (NCBI taxonomy): domain Eukaryota; kingdom Metazoa; phylum Chordata; class Mammalia; order Chiroptera; family Vespertilionidae; genus Myotis; species Myotis lucifugus. The sequence continues at coordinate 458,995 of NW_005871344.1, read as the reverse complement.
TATATCCAGTAGTTTGCTTTCCTCCATTTCTGTCATTTGTGACCTGTTTCTTTGTCTCCGCATTTTGGCTGCTTCCCTGTGTTGATAGAGTGGCTTTCTGTGCTAGGTGTCCTATAGGGCCCAGTGGCTCAGCCTCCCCAATTACCTGAGGTGGACACTCTTGGTGCACCCCTTTGTGGGCTTTGTGCACAGTCTTGTTGTAGTTAAGCCTTGATTGTTGTACGTATCATTGGGAGGAATTGACCTCCAGGCCAATTGGCTGTCAGAATCAGCTGTGTCTGCAGTGGGAGAACTTCTGTGCTGAAGGCACAGAACTTCTGTGCTTTTGGGGCAAGACTTGCTTCAGTGGGGCTTTGGTGCTCACTGAGTCTGCCCCCTGAGTGTGTCCCTTATGGATCTGAGGAGTTGTAATCTGGATGGTCCCACTCTGACCACTGGGTACACTGGCTCTTGGATCTCTAAGGAGGTGCTAATTTAGCCTCTGCCTGAGGCTACCCAGCAGGAGCTATGGAGAGATCTGCAGATTCCTCTTCTTTGTTTGGGGTTTGGAGGTGCCCAGATGTGGCCCAGCTGTGAAGCAATGCAAGCTGCTGTGGGGCTTTGGGCCTTCTTTTGGAAGTTCTGGGTCTCTCTGACCCAGCTGCAGTTTGTTAGGTAATTTTCAGATTGCAAAGGGCCAGGCCTTTCATATGCAAAAGCCTCTGTGCACAGCTTGGGTGGGGCGGGGTCTCAGGGGATTAACAGGGCGGAGCAAGCGGCTATGGATGCTCCTCAGTCCTACCCTAAGAGGCCCCGAGTCTCAGTGTCCCCGTAATCGCTGCAAGCACCTCTGAGAGAAAGCCGCCCTTGAGTTCTGACTGATGCCAGACAGTCCAGTTTCTTCCCGTACGAGTCTGGGTCCCCAGAGACTCACCCAGAACTGGAGTTCAGAGCAGTCGGGAGCTTGAGACTCCCTCCCGATTGAAAAAGACAACAGTGTCCTCAGTTGCCAGCCCTTTCCACGTGCGCCTCTGTACCTCTGCACTTTACTTCTGCACCTCCTCTGAGTCTCAGTGTGCTTTTCTCTTTCCTTCTAGTTGTAGAATTTCCATTCAGCCACCTTCCTGTGGTTCTGGATGATGTCCGTTTTGTCTTTTAGTTGTATTTTTGAAGTGGTTGTTCGAGGCAGCAATTTCCGGTGTTTACCTATGCCGCCATCTTGGTTTCTCTCCTGCAGCCTCATTTTTGTCTTTTATTTTTGTGAAGAAATTCATTGATATTTTATTTAAAATTTACTACCTTTTCTGATTGTTTTTTTCCTAAATGTTATTACCATAAGTTGGAGATGTAACAAGTGCATAGTCTGATAACATTTATGCGGCATTGCTGCAGTATCATCCTGTATAATAAAAGCATAGTATGAAAATTATTCCCTCAATTGGGAGTTGTCCAGGAGTTCGACCAGGGGACAGGACAGCCGGGAAAGGGAGGGAGGCCCTGGTCACTGGCGGTGGTGGCGGTGGCAGGTGATGACCAGGGGAAGGATGGAAGCCCCAGCTGGCAGCCGGCAGCTGATAGCTGCTAGGGACCCTACCAGTGAATGAATTTCCTGCACTGGGCCTCTAGCTGCTAAATAAAAAAATATATTTTGCCACCAAAATTATATAAAAAATAATAATTTACACCAGTGTGCCACAATTGCAATATTCAAACTCCTCTTTTTTGTTTTTATTATTTTGACATGACATCCAACAATGATATAACAAATGTTATTGCATAGTGATATGCATGGCACCAGAAATGTTGTAGAATTATAACTGTCACTGTGATTTGTAGTGAACCAAGCAGCAGTGCGAAGCATGAGCCTGTCTGGAACACATGCTCTGTGTCTCAACTGCTCAGCTCTGCTATCAAAGCGTGAAAGCAGCCATAGACAGTGTGTAAATAAATAAGTACAGCTGTGTTCTAATAAAACTTTAATTATGGACACACACACACCAAAAAAGTATGAGAAAAATAAAAATTGGCAAATCATTGGTAAATCTAAACAAGTATTGAATATAATGTGGCAAAAATAAGAATGGTAATATTCATACAAGTGTTTAAAATAAGCTGGAACTATAAAATTAGATAATATCATGTGGTTGGGGTAAGATGTTGTCTGAGAGGTGATACAACATGCTCAGCTCCACATCTTTTTTGAGAACAAGACATAAGACACTGCTTAGCTTTAGAATTTATTAGAAAGTTTGCTTTTTAGGCACAGAAAGTACCTGGTTTAATTCTGGATGCCTAGTACAGGTATAACAAATGTACCTGGAGTTAATGGTAGAAGAATTTGAAACATAGGCAAAATGATGTTAATGCTGGAGAGGCAGTGTTGAACATCAGCTCTAAGGAATGTGACAAAACCATTAACAACAACAAAAAGTTAATTGATGGTGAGGTAAAAAGTGAAGACCAGGAGACCAGGATCAGGTTGGGAAGCGTGGTGCAAAACACATAAAGGCAAGGCCTCAGGATTGAGTCTGAGGGTGAGGTAAAACTGCCAGAGGCTCACCTATATATATGTCTGCTATGAGGCATGAAGACAGGTCTGACGGCCCACAGGTCAATACCTGATTTTGTGGATGTAATTTTAATGGAAGCCAGATGCACCCATTTGTTTATGTATTGTCTATGCCTACTTTTGCAATTGTAGGCTTGACTAGTTGTTTCAGAGACCATGCTTCCAGCAAAGCACACAACATTTACTGTCTGGTCCTTTTCAAAATAGTTGGCCAACCCCTGGCTTAAAGAAATATGCGTGCTCAAACAATCTCCACCACCCCATAAATGATGACGCTAATCCTTTGCCTTTAAAACAGACCAACTGATCATGTGGCTGGGTTAGTTAAAATGAGCTCAAACTACTTCCAGCCTACTTACTAAAAGTGTCTTCAACTCCTTTGCTTTGGTGACCTATCTTTTTACCTCTAGCCTTATCTCTAATTTCTGATCTATGCTTACCTCTTGAAGCTGATAGTTAAACCTGACTTTCCTACTTTAACCTTTGAAACACCCTCAAGACCTGAGTTGCTCTCCCCTCTGTCTCTTCTTTTTCTGTGTACTTTGTGTAAATGTCCTATCTTACTCAGACCTAGCCCTCCATGAGAAACAAAGGCACCAGAATCACTCTGAGAGCCAGGATCACATCTTTGCTCCGTTTTTCTCACAAATTCTGACACATGAGAGATCCTGAGAAAAAGTCTACTGAATAGATAAACATTGTGTAAAGAGGGGGAAATTCACAGAGAACAAGGTGGCCAAAGGAAAGGAGGCAAGAAGAAGAAGAAAAAAGTACATGCCTTGGTTTTATTGGAGACGGTTTATATTAAGGAATTGGTGAACGATGATAGAGGAACAGCAGGAAGAATCCAGATCAGAGAGGGCTGTGTGTGCATGGTAAGACATTTGGATTGGATTTTGAAGGCAGCTGGATGATTTACAGTTAGAGCTGGGATAGATTTTGGTACCCTATCATGCTGTTTCGGTGTCTCATGATTTGAGGTAGAGGGATAGAAGAAATAAAGAAAAGAGAAAGGGGAAGTTTGGAGATTGTGCTATCCACTCCCTGACCTGGGCTTTGTAGTGCAGGGCCCTGACCCCTGTAAAACTCTACTTCCCAGGCTGTCATGCCACCTGGCTTCAGTTTAGTTTAGCACTAGGAGGCACTAGTGGAAGGTTGGGGAGGGGAGAGAAAGGGCAATGCCAAGGCATTTCTGTCCCTCTCTTTCTGTTCCAGGTCGAGGTGTCTGCCTCTCCTTTACTGTCACAGCCCCTATCTAGTCACACATTCTCTTCAGTGTTCTGTTGTCCTAGGTTCTGGTAACTCTGTCATTTCCCCTGGTCCTTACAGCCCTGGGTGGTGGAAGCAGCTTTCTCCTAGGTTCCTAATCTCTAGGTGACCTCACTGTCCCCATTGAACCTGTCGGCTCTTCTAACAAGTTTATCACCAGTTCACTATGTTGAATCCTCCCCATTAAATGTCCTGTGTGGATTTTATTTTTCTGACTGGACTTTGATTGAAACAGGGATAAAAGAAGACAAAAGAACTTGCACTTAGTTATCTCTGCTTCCCTAATCATTGGCATTGGCTTGATATAAAGCAAACACTCAGTAAATATCCATTTAATGAAATTTCTGAACAGAATAAAAAATGTTTCCTTCATTTTTCCAATTCCCAGTAGCAACGAATCCAACAAGCAAGGGTGAAAGCGATAGCAAAGATAAAGTGTTCTGATGGTTCTTGTAAGTGAAACAATCACAGTGAGACAGGCTCATGGGTTGCAGGCTGCCGCTCATGCTGGGGCCAGGGGAAGAAATGTTCCCATAAGACTTAGTCTAGACAAGGTGGCTGAAATACAGAAGCCACTCCAATTTGCCTGGAAAGATCACATTTAAATAAAATGCTGGAACTCTGAAAGCCTTGTGGTTCAAGTCAGAAGATGGGATAGCAGTTAATAGCTGCGGAGGGCTCAGCGGGAGGTCAGGAAGATCTAAGAACAGCAAATATGGGCTTATGCTTTCCAATGTGGTATCCAGTTCCTAACCTCTAACCAACTCCTGGAAGATTTTTTTTTTCAGTCTTTTCAGGACTCCAAGTTTTGATGAATATTTCCCTAAGTGGCAGCAGGACACTCTGAAAAGAGCACATAACTTGGAATCTGAAAACGGGATACTACTTTCCACTTAGCTGCTTAATAATCTTGGGAGCTAGTCAAGATAGTTAATGCAATAAACTGCAGATATTTTTCATCTATAAGACAGAAATTATAATACCTACATCCTAAGGGAATTGTAATACCTAAATATGTATCTAATATACTAATTAATTAATAGAGTACAGTGGTTAAAGACATGTAATAAAGTGAGATTTTGGTAGGAGCTTCTGTTATGCCCCTTGTTAATCTCTCTACACCACAGTTTTTCCACCTATAATATGAGGATAATAATAGTGTCTACTTGGTAGTGCTGTTATAAAGATTAAAATAAATAACGACTATGCTTCACACCTGAAGCTGATATAAAATAATATTGAATATCAACTGTAATTGAAAAATTAAATTAAAAAGAACTTATTGTAACTTGCTCAGCAAGGCACCTGGTAACGTATAAGCACTCCATACTGTCAGATTCAGTATGTTCTGCTTTGCACAGAGCAATGGCTTAAACATAAATGGTTTAAATGCCCATCAAAAGACATAAAGTAGCTGGCTGGATTAAACAAGACTCATATATATACTGTCTACCAGAGACCCACATGAGAATGAAAGATTCACAAAAGCTAAAAGTAAAGGAATAGAACAAGGTATTTCATGCAAATGAAAATGAAAAAAAAAGCTGGGGTAGCAATACTTATATCAGATAAAAATAGACTTTAAAACAAGAAACAAAGAAGGTCACTATATTATGATAAAGGGAGCAATCCAACAAAAGGATATAACTCTTATAAACATTTATGCAGTCAACATAGGAGCACCGAAACATATAAAGCAAATCTTTGTGGACATAAAAGGAGAGATAAACAGTAATACAGTCAGAGTAGGACATCAAATAGATAGATTTTCCAGACAGAAAATTAACAAGAAAATAGCAGCCTTAAATGACACACTAGCTCAGATGGATTTAATTGATATCTTCAGAACATTTCACCCCAAAGCAGCAGAATATACATTTGTTTTAAGTGCACACGGAACATTTTCTAAGAAAAATCACGTTAGGACACAAAGCAAGTCTCAAAGTTAAGAAGACTGAAATCATATTAAGCATCTTCTCTGACTATAATGGTATGAAACTAGAAATCATTCAAAAGGCAAAAAAACTAAAAAAACACACAAAGTTATGGAAGCTAAATAACATGTTACTAAACAATGAAAGGGTTAACAATGTGATCAAGAAAGAAATCAAAAGATACTTTGAAACAAGTGAAAATAAAGACAAAACCTCAAATCTATGGACACAATGAAAGTAGTCCTAAGAGGAAAATTCATAGCATTACAAAAAAAAACCACAAGAAAAATATCAAATAAACAATCTAACTTTATACCTAAAAGTACTATAAAAAAGAACAACAAACAAAGCCCAAAGTGGGTGGGGAAAAAAAGAAATAATAAAGATCAGAGCAGAAATAAATGAAATAGAGTCTAAAAGAAAATACAAAAAATCAATGAAACTAAAAGCTGGTTCTTTGAAAAAATAAACAAGATTGATGAGAGAGCCCTGACCGGTTTGGCTCAGTGAATAGAGCAGCCGTGGGCAAACTACGGCCCGTGGGCCGGATCCAGCCCGTTTGAAATGAATAAAACTAAAAAAAAAAAGACCGTACCCTTTTATGTAATGATGTTTACTTTGAATTTATATTAGTTCACACAAACACTCCATCCATGCTTTTGTTCCGTCCCTCCGGTCCAGTTTAAGAACCCATTGTGGCCCTCGAGTCAAAAAGTTTGCCCACCCCTGGCATAGAGCATCAGCCTGCAGACTCAAGGTTCCCAGGTTCGATTCCAGTCAAGGGCATGTACCTTGGTTGCGGGCACATCCCCAGTAGGGTGTGTGTAGGAGGCAGCTGATTGATGTTTCTCTCTCATCGATGTTTCTAACTCTCTATCCCTCTCCCTTCCTCTCTGTGAAAAAATCAATAAAATATATTTTTTAAAAAAAGATTGATGAGAGAGAGAGAGTTTGATAGAGAGAAAGAAGACCCAAATAAATAAAATCAGAAATGAAAGAGGAGAAGTAACAACTGACACACCACAGAAATACAAAGACTATAAGAAAATATTATGAACAGTCCTGGACAGTGTGGTTCAGTTGATTGGGTTGGGGTTTGGGGCTCATTCCCCAGTGGGGGGCATACAGGAGGTGGCTAGTCAATGTTTCTCTGTCACATTGATGTTTCTCTCTCTCCCTCTTCTTTACTCTCTCTCTAAAAATGAATTAAAAATCTTTTTTTAAAAAAGAAAATATTATGAACAACTATATGCCAACAAATTGGACAATCTGGATGAGCGGGATACATCCCTAAAAATATACAATCTTCCAAAACTCAATCAGGAAGAATCAGAAAATCTGGATAAACTGATTACAACTAATTATTTTGAAGCAGTAATAAAAAACACTCAACAATCAAAACCCTAGACTGGCTGGCTAACCAGGTGAATTTTATCAAACATTCAAAGAAGAACTAATGCCTATCCTTATCAAACTATTTCAAAAAATTCAAGAGGAGGGAGGACACCCATGCTCATTTTACAAGGTCAGCATTATCCAAAAGCAGATAAAGACACTACAAGGAAAGAAAATTATACGGCCCTGGTGGGGTTGAAACGGATAATGGGGACCAGTATAGACTGATGAACAGGGGTAGATGCAGAGGCAGAGCAGCATTGAACAGACTGTCAAACTACAGTGGGAAGCCTGGGGAGGGTTTGTGGGGAGGTGTTAAGAGATCAACCGAAGGACTTATATGCATGCATATAAGAATAACCAATGGACACAAGACACTAGGGGGTAGAGGAGGCCGGGGGAATGTCAAGGGAGGGAAAAAAGGAGACATATGTAATACTCTTTGTAATACTTCAAGAAATAAAAATTATTTTTTAAAAAAATTATAGACCAATATACTTGATACTAAAATCCTCCACAAAATATTAACAAACGGGCCAACAGTACACTAAAAGGATCATACACCATGATCAAGTGGGATTTATTCTGGGGATGCAGGGTTAGTACAATATCTGCAGGTCAATAAATATAATATGCTACATAAACAAATGGAAGGATAAAAGTCACATGATCGTATCAATAGATGCAAAAATAAAAAGCATTAGGAATATAGGAATATACCTCAACATAATAAAGGCCATATAGGACAAACCCATAACCAACATTATACTCAACGGGCAAAAACTATAAGCATTTCCCTTACAATCAGGAACAAGACAGGGATGTCAACTTTCACCATACTTATTCAGCATAGTACTAGAAGTCCTAGCCACAACAATCAAGACAAGAAGAAGAAATAGAAGGCATCCGAATTGGAAAGGAAGAAGTAAAATTGTCATTATTTGCAGATGACATAATACTTTATATAGAGAACCCTAAAGATTCTACCAAAAAACTACTGGAACTGGTAAATACATTTAGCAATGTAGCAGGATACAAAATAAATATCCAGAAATTAGTTGAAATTTTATACACCAATAATGAACTGTCAGAAAGGGAAACTAAAAAAACAATCCCATTTACAATTGCATCAAATAATAAACCTAGGAATAAATTTAACCAAAGATGCAAAAGACTTGTACTTGGAAAATTGCAAGACATTGAGGAAAGAAATTGAAGAAGATACAAATAAGTGGAAGCATGTACCATGTGCATGGATATGAAGAATTTACATCATTAAAATGTCCATACTACCCAAAGCAATCTATACTAAAGATAGATTCAACACAATTCCTATCAAGATACCAATGGCGTATTTCCAGAACTAGAACCAATATTCCAACAATTTTTAGGAAACTACAAAAGACCCTGAATAGGCACAGGAATCTTGAGAAAGAAGAACATAGTGGGAGGAATCACACTACTGATATCAGACTATACTATAAGACCATAATAATCCAAACAGCATGGTACTGGCATAAAAACAGACATGTAGACTAATGGAACAGAATATAGAGCCCAGAAATAAACCTACATCGATATGGTAAATTAATATTTGACAAAGGAGGCTAGAATATACAATATCTATCAATAAGTAGCATTGAGAAAATCGGACGTGCAAAAATAAAAAAAAATAAAAGAAACTAGACCACCTTCTTAGATCAGACCCAAGAATAAACTCAAAATGGGTTAAGATTTAAATGTTAGACTCAAAACCATAAACATCCTAAAAAAACACACATAGGCAGTAAAATCTTAGACATTACTCGTAGCAATATTTTTTCTGATATATCACCTCAGGCAAGGGAAATGAAAGAAAAAATAAACTAATGAGACTACATCAAACTAAAAAGGTTTTGCACAGAAGAGGAAACCATCAACAAAATGAAAAGACAAACCACAATGAGTTATCAGCTCATACCTGTCAGAATGGCTACCATCAATAAATCAACAAACAACAGGTATTGATGAGGATATGGAGAAAGGGGAACCCTAATGCACTGCTGGTGGGATGCAGACTGGTGCAGCCACTATGAAAAACAGTATGGAGTTTCCTAATGAAATTAAAAATGGAACTGTCGTTTGACCTAGTGATCCCACTTCTAGGAATATATCCAAACAAACCCACAACACTAATTCAAAAGAATACATTGCAGTGTTATTTATAATAGCCAAGATCTGAAAACAGCCAGTGTCATCAGTACATGAATAGATATAAAAAAAAGCTGTGGTATTATAGAACTGTGTACTTGAAATCTATACAGTTTTATTATATAACATCACCCAAATAAATTCAATAAAATTTAAAAAAATATATTTCTATTGAGGCTTAACTTGACTAGGATAACATAGTTCATTCTTGCTTAGGATTACATAGTTACTAGTAATTACATAGTCAGAACATGCATATTATCTCTGAATTACTGATGACTAACATTATTATTATTATTATTATTATTATTATTAGGGGCCCAGTGCACAAATTCGTGCACATTGAAAGGAACTGTGGGCCGTGAGGCTGCAGTAGGCACAGGGGCAGGTCTTGGCCTATCCTCTGCGACCCTGCCCGGCCCCTCCCGCTGCGGTCCCTGGTCCCCTCTCTGCCCTCAGCCCCGCTCCAGCCACCACCGCTCCCACACTCTGATGGCGCAGGCCTCACTCACATCTGCTGACGGCATGGAGCGATTGGGGCCTGTGCCAGCAGTGGGTGCAAGTGGGGCTGGCGCCATCAACGGGTGCAAGCGGTGGCTGCTGCCTCAATTGGCCCTCAGAAGCAGGGGGAGGTGGAGAAGTCAGGGGCAATCAGGGCCAGCAGCTGCCACTGGCACCCACTGATGGCACCAAGCAATTGGGACCAGTGCCAGGCACCATCAGTGAGTGGAAGTAGCGGCTCCAGCACCAGCTGCAGGTGTGAGCAGGGCAGGCTCTGGCAGTGAGTGTGAGCAGAGGCTCCGGTGCTGGCAACAGGTGTGAGTGCCGGGCAGGACCGCGGCATGCGGGAGCAAAGAATTTTCAGTAACCACCAGAGGCTCACCCTGATGACCATGACCGGTGCCCCGCCTTGGTCTGGCACCCCCACTCACCTGCTCCACCACCACAGACAATGCCTGCCATGTTCCGCACATGTCACCTGGTGATCAGTGCACGTCATAGCAACTGGTTGTTCTGTTGTTCCAGTTGTTCCGCTGTTTGGTCTATTTGCATATTAGCCTTTTATTATATAGGATTGAAACCTATATAAGGTGGCTGACACAGATTGGCTATTTTTATCTTTTAGTTTCCTACTTTTTTGTGTAAGGAAACATTTACTACCATTTGGTTGAGGTTCAAGAGTCATTTTTGCAAGGGAATCGGGGTCATTTTTTATACTGATGTACAGCAGGTCCTCTCCCCTTGCCCCAGATACAAGAAATACTATTTATTTTTTAAAAATTTTAGTGGGCTCTAGCTGGGTTTGCTAGTGGATAGATTGTTGGCCTGTGGACTGAAGGGACCTGGGTTTGATTCCAGTCAAGGGCACATGCCCAGGTTGTGGGCTCGATCCCCAGTGGGGGTCGTGCAGGAGGCGGCCGATCAATTATTCTCTCATCATTGATGTATCTCTTGCTCTCTCTCTCCCCACTTCCTCTCTGAAATCAATAAAAATATATATTAAAAAAATAAAAATTTTAGTGGAACATCAGAATTAAAAATGGTATATACTTTGGAGAGATTTCTAGTAAAGGTAATACAATGTCATATGCATTTTTTTATATAGTTAGCCAAGGAAAAGAGCAATGAAATTGGAGTCCAGGACCCAGGAGGTTAGGTACAGCTCTGTGACCTGAGCACACACCCAGATCTTGCTGGGCCTCAGTTTTCTTGTCCATAAACTGAGAGTATTGAGTGATATGACTTCTGACATCTATTCCAATCCTAAAATATGAATGTTATTTTACCCACAATGTCAATATCTTTTATGATGATGACGGCCATAGAAGAAATGTACTTAACTGGGCACCTAAAAGCCTTCATCTGATAGCACTAATGTGGGCTCATATCCTCTCATACTTGGCTTGCAGAGAAGTGTTAGTCTAAAATTACAGCTCCCTCAAATCACATGATTTCTATGTATTAAGCTAAACCCTAATACTTGAAGTTTGAAATTTTTATGATTTTGGCCAGAGTAGACATCCTGTTTTCCAGGGGAAAGGGGAATTTTAAAATTCACTTCTCTGCAATTCTACTCTCTGTCTCAAAATCATATTTTGATGAGTTAAGTGCAAATGAATCAAAAACATACGGATTTCATTTTCCTTGAAATTCACATGGGCTAAAACTGGGGAAAGGGAAGCGAAGATGAGGAGAAAGAGAGAGGAAGTGCTGCACTATAGAATAGAGGGGTTTCACTGAATGAAGCATTTTGACAACTGCCAAGTAAGAGTTGTACCAGATTCATTACTACTCTCTGCTAACTAAAGGGACTCGTGTGTCCCTAAGGTTGGACTAGACATGCAGCATGATGAGAGGAAAGGGACAATGACTTTGGAACCAGATCACAGTTTGGACCATATGCAAATCAGTTATCTTAGGCAATCCATTTCTGCAAATAGGAATAATAATACCTAGGACATCTAGTTATTAGAGGCTTATTAGTAGGATTTATAAAATTCTTAAGAATGTTTCTGGAACCCAGTAGTATCTAGTATCTGTTCTGCATTTGGCACCCAACCTAATTACCAGTGGAGAAGGGACTTCTGGGGGACCCATTTCAATATGGTCATCTGTGAATGCACTTTATCAGTCCCGCCTTCCTTGCACCCTTCATTTCTAAGTCCTGTGAAATATCAGCAACCTGGAAAAATAATTGTATGTGTGTTTTATAATGACTGTGACTGCAAAACAATATGCACACAAATGTGTTACATCTGGTGCTAGGGAACACAAGGACATAGGGAAGTTTCCATGCTCTTTCCAGTCTGTGGTTAGGACAAGTCCCACGTTTGGTTCTTTCTGGGAAGTTCTTGGCCACCTCATCCTTAGGCTTGCTCCCTGTCTCCACTCAGTTCCCACAGCTAGTGTCCTTCCAGCTGTTACCAGGGTTACCTTCTATTATTGCTTCTCCCCCAGGCCTCTGGGACTGGTTGGAAGGAAGACATTAATTAAGCCCAAATCTTCTTTTCTCTCAGGCCTGAGACCTGCTCTGTCCTTTTCATGTTAACCCTCAATCTGACCCCCTCCTCCACCTCTTCGATTTGGTTTCCCCACTTGAGAATGGGAGGAAGGAAGGAGTACCCTCACATTGTTACTGGTGCTGACAGGTAGAAGTTTGAACTTACTCCTAAGGACATTCTAAACCCTGGACCAAATTACCTCCCAGGGACCAATCTTGATCAAGTTCTAGGTTCTATCCACACCCATGTATTCCATAGCTTGGTTTTCTTATCTTTAAAATGCTTATAATAGGTCAAGCTTACCTAAGCGCTAGGCCCCCCACATCTGACACCATGCGTTAAAGAGATGGGGTACACAGACCCCCAGATCTCTGATTTCTATGGAGGTTCTAAGGATCCAGTGAAACTAGCAAATGATCCAATTTAATACCAAAGAACACATAGATTACTATTTTCTCCTTACAATTCCAAAAGAATAAACCTATACCAATTTTTCCCAACTAGGAGAGAAGTTATCAAAGAAATATATAATAAAAAAATAATACCACTGCTCTAGATGGTTTGTCTCAGTGGATAGAGCATTGACCTTCGGACTGAAGGGTCCTGGGTTTGATTTCAGTCAAGGGCACATGCCTGGGTTGTGAGCTTGATCCCCAGTAGGGGGCATGCAGGAGGCAGCCGATCAATGATTCTCTTTCATCATTGATGTCTATATCTCTCTCTCCCTCTCCCTTCCTCTCTGAAATAAGTAAAAATATATTTTTAAAAATAATAATATCACTCACCCATTTTCAGAGCATGTACAATGTACCAATACTGTCTAAAATATCTTACATGCATCATCTCTTTGAATCTCAACAATTCTTAAAATGCATATTTCATACACATCCTACAATTAAGGAGTAGAAGCTTGGAGGGGTAATATAACCTACCCAAGGCCACACTCTTTGTTCACAGCCAAGACTGGATACTAGGTTTTTCTGACTTCAAAGCATGTGCTCTTTCCACTGATGGAGGAAGGTGGGGTCCATATTAGTTTTTTATGGGTAGGTGATGGATTAGGTGAGGGAGGCAGGGGGTGAGAGTTCTTGCAAGAGACACCTGGGACCTGAGCACCAGAAGCCAGGGAGGAAGGATCAGCATTGAGTAGGGCTGCCAGCAACTGGGAGACTGAGGGTGGGCTTGAATGCAGGGCCGCACCAAGATTTGTGTCAAAGAACATCTTCACCTGGAGTTGCCAAAATGAGCCATTCCATATAAAGATGGCTTTGCCAGCTCAGTTCCAAAACTAAAAGGAAACTCAATGCCCAGGTTAGATCAACAGCTCGATGACTTCTGACTGAGGCCAATTCCACCACATAAATGAGCCTCCCCTGCTCACCTGTGCAGTGTGACAGACAACAGAAAATTATAATTTAAACATGTATTGTTAATGCCACTAATAATACAGCCATCATTGTGACAGTATGTATTGAGTTTCTACTATGTGACAGGCACTAAACTAGGTACACACAAATTACTTAATTTAACTCTTATAATAAATAAGGTCAATATCATGACCCTTCAGAGGTTCGAATCACTTTGTCCAGTTAGTAAGTAGCAGAATAAGGATTTGAACACAAAGTTCTGAGGAAAACAGTTTACATTTTGTAAGTAGGAGGAACTATATATCTTGAATAACTGAAAACAAATAACAACAACAAAAAGCTATGGAAACCTTTGCTTGACTTCTTCCTGAAAGGGGAAAATAATCCATTCAGCAATGATAAAGAACAGTAAGTATTTATACCTAGTGAAGAGTCTTTAGCATAGCAGTTAAAATTCTATGATTCTATGATTTTTCTGAATCCAAAGCAATTAGCTCTAGTTCCTGGTATATAACAATCCAAACTCCTTTTATTCCTTCATACCCATAACTGAGGCAGAGCATGAGAGATGGGGGAGGGAAAGAATGTAATCTTATTAGTCTCACCATTACTAAAATGGATTCCAAAGCTCATTGCCATTAATTATTTAAACATTACCACCACTGTCCACCTTTGCCTCCCTGTATGGACTGGCCAACTTCTGTTCATCCTTAAAACTCACCTTAAGTGTCCAGTTCTCAAAGAAGGACATCACCCATTTCATTCAACACTTCATTCTCCAAACATTAGCAAAGTAACAGTAGCACCATGGGCTCACTTGCCATAGTATCCGCCACATTGTTTTCATTGCTTGTTTTCTTCTGTAGATACTTTTCTCCTCGTGCAAGGAACTGCCTTTTCATCTCTGGGCCTCAGTACCTAGTAGAGGGCTCACTAATCAATGAGTAAAGGAATGAGTTAATAAATTCTTTATTAGGGCTTAGAATTGGCTTACCTGTTAATCCAAAACTCTGTCCAAACAAACCCACCACTATGCTTTTAAACTGACTGTAATTCACCTACCATAAATAATGTAAAATTATGTGTGCATTCCTTAGGTCAAAACTACAACCAGAGGCCTCCACAAGCATTCTAATCAAGAATATACACTGCAGCCCTAACCGGTTTGGCTCAGTGGATAGAACGTCGGCCTGCGGACTGAAGGGTCCCAGGTTCAATTCTATTCAAGGGCATGTACCTTAGTTGCGGGCACATCCCCAGTAGGGGGTATGCAGGAGGCAGCTGATCAATGATTCTCTCTCATCAATGTCTCTCTCTCTCTCTCTCTCTCTCTCTCTCTCTCTCTCTCTCTCTCTCTCTCCCTTCCTCTCTGAAATCAATAAAAACATATTAAAAAGAAAGAATATATACTGCAAAGGTGAGCAGTTGGTATTACCACAGAAAGGTAGCAATCCAGGACCAGCTATGACAGCAATAGCTAGAATCAATTTCAAGACTTTATTCAGCAAAGTGCCATAAAGGTTTCAATTGGTGAAATTGGTGGTTGGTTGATTAGCAAGACAAATGTTAAGAATGATGGCTAAATGCATAAGAACTGGTTAAATATTTTAGAGATTCCTCCACACTCTTTCATTTGCACTTTCCCGACTCCTGCACAAATAAGATGTAAAACCCAGCAGGGTCTATATACTCTGTGCCTCCATTTTTTGCCCTAGATGGCTGGTGTTTACTTTAAGGGTCATAGAACCCTGCCTCTTGGGAGTTGCTACATTCACCTTGGGGGCCACATTTTATTCAAAATTCATACAAAAAGCTGAAACTTCATCAACTTTAGAAAATGCATCTATGAACTCCTTGGTGTCAGCTTGATAGTGATATATATATGGAAATGTTTATATGATGTAAGAATTTGGTCTAAGATTAGCTTTGAGAATAACCTGGTAGCAAGATTATGAGGGAGCAGCTAAAGGTCTCTTATACCAAACTTTTGAACCAATTTTCTATCAAAAAGAATCCAAGATGTGTGTTCAACCCAATTGGCTTAGGTCAGGTTCTAACACATGACCTCAGCATCTTGTTCTAACTAACCATGACAATATGCACATATGAAGTAAGGGTTCTGAATGGAGAAATAAATGTTTATGCAGAATGCATAGAAACAAATTAGTGCCTGCACTAAAAATTTCCAGATTGTTTTCAACACAGTGCAGTTCCGTCAGTGGAGGATTTTTACACTTGCTAATGCAAAGCTCCTTTTGCCTTTATGAGCAACAGATTCAAGAGAATGAAAGTGGACTTCCACCTAAAATCAGGTAGGTCCCATGTTACTCAAATGGTCTTTTACTCCCTGTTGTTTTACAAAAGTGCTTTCAGAAGTGTCACATGAGAAAGCCCCCAGAAAGGCTTCCGTGATTATACAGTCAGACTTTTTGTTGCAGATAATAGAATCCATAGTAGCTAATACAAGCAGAAGGAGTTTTACAGAAATGGTGTTACATACTGAATGCTAAAGGCTGAAACGTGGCCAGTGAGGATGTCCAGCCCCAGTCTATGTACGGCCCGTGGGACTCTGGGGAGTGTCTCTCACACTTTCACATGCACATGAATCTCCTGGGGTCCGGTTAGCACAGACTGATTCCAGAGGCCTAGGAGGTGACCTGACCTTCTGTTTTTCTAACAAGCTCTCTGATGGTGCCAGTGTTGGTGGGTGAACCCCACTCTGAGTAGTGGGACTCCAGTAGAATTCCCATTGCCACACTGCTGCCACTGCCAAAGGGCACTCAGGATGCTAAGACTGATGCTAAGCTTCTGCCTCAAGTTCCCACAAGAAGCAAATACCTCTCTACTTTCCCTTCCAGAAGATTCAATCACCCTATTGGGCTGCTTCCTTTCATTGCTTTTTTTTCCTTCTAAAACTTGTTTAACGAGGTCAAATACTACACCTTAGCTCAAGGATGTCTATCAAATGCAGTTTTTAGATTTCCAGCCAATGTAGGAAAACACCCTAGAAAGGGCTTGACATGGGTGTTGAGTGGGCCAATCTGCAGTAGATTCTAAAAATGATAATATTATGAATAATTATAATGTCTAACATCTATTGAAAGGTAACTATATATCAGACATTATAGTAACTGTTTTACTTGTACTATCTTATTTAATCTCCACAAAAACTCCAGGAAGTAGGAATTATTATTATCCACTTACAGATTAGGAAACTGAGAGACAGAGCTATTAATAGACTTGTGCAAAGTTACAAAATAGTCAGTGATAAAGAATTGGAATACAGTGGTCAAACACCAATGCCCACACTCATTACTGTGCTCCACTGCCTCACATAAGACTAGAACATTATATTTCCTTTTTAGGGGTGCATGATATAATGAATTTTAAAGTCATAGAAACTCTATAGTAAAGAATCCTGTTTAACCTTGGTTAACCTAGTATTTCGCAAACATACTTGAATATGAAATTTTAATTTTGTCAAGTGATATTTACTAACATCAGGCAGAAAATGTTTTGCCAAACAAACTTTAAATGATTCTTTGGCTGTAGACAGACAATAGTTTAGAACTTTAAGCCTGACAGATCTTGCCCTGACACTTATGACCCTGGATAGGTAAATCTCAAACTTTGGCATGAATTAGAGCCACCTGGATTGCTGATATGAAGGTCTGAAGAATTTTTCTTCTTAACAAGTTCCCAAGGATGCTGGTGGTATGGTCCAGGGGCCAGACTCTGGTCTGGGCATTGGGCAAACCACTGTCTATTTCTAAACTTTGGTTTCCCTATTTGTAAAATGGGAACAATGGTATCTTTTTATAGGATCATTCATTCTTTCATTAACAAATCTTTGTGCATGTCTACTATGTGCAAAATAAAGTGCTCAGTGTGGGGGAAAATTGATGAATCAAAGAGAAAAGGTCCCTGTCCTCATGAGCTTACATCCTGGCTATTGGAAGGACATGAGATAACCATGCGTCATGCATGGCCCATAGGAAGTCCTTTAATCCTTAACTACCTCATCCCATGATGACATTTCACTATGTTAGGCTTCTATAACATCTATAATCTACTTTCTATATAGGATTTCAAATGCAATCATTATTTTCCATTACATTTATAAACATATACACATAATACTCTATTTATAATCAGATAGATATTTAAGCAGATCATTAAAAATCCAGATGGCTTCATACTTCATTTATGTTTCCAAATACTTATATAGTACCTACTATGTGAAAGACATCATAGTACATATTTTGCTTCCCCCCAGGATGCATTGTTCATCATAAATACTAAGAAAATTAGCATTGTATACTTGAATAATTTAATGAAATTTATTGAGCCCCTACTACTTGTTGCAAGGTGCTGGCAATTCAGAGAGAAATATAATATAGTACCTTTTTTACTAGGTTGTGAGCTCCTTAGGGAATGGGATAATGTTGATTTCACATTTGAGTCCTTAACAATAACACAGTATCTGGCACATTGGAGGAATTTAATACATTTAAAAATAAATAAGCAAGTAAGTAAACAAACAAACGAATGAATGAATGAATGCTCTAGAATAGCTTATAGACAAATGGCTGTAACACATAATGGCAAGAACAATAATAGGAATCCACCCTGAATTTCATGAGATCCTCGAGCAGAGAGTCTCTCTCTCTCTATGAAGTGTTCATAGGAAAGAGATAAAACACGTGAACCTGATGTTGAAATACGAGATAATTTCTTCTATTAAAGAATGATAGAAAAGCCCATAAAAGGAAAAGTAGATGCAATAGTCTTTCAGAATACAAGCATGAAATATTATCAAGGAATGATAGGAATTGACAATGATTATTGAGAGTAGGTAAAAATAAACGTGAGAATATAGGCAGGTAGGTACCAGTTTGGAAAAGCATGAGTTTTATGCAAAGGAATGTGTATTTTATTTTCCCAAAGGGTTGCACACCTGGAAGCCTATGTGATATTTGCCAGACCAGATTTTAAATGGGTCGTCAATGTTAAAAATTGTGAATTTTTTCATTAAAGATCAGATTTTCATTTCTTTTCTTGAAAAATTGGAAGATCTGGCAATTCTAGGCCCCCATTTTTCACAGTGCCCATGGTTAGTGCTAAGTTGAAGGTGACACCTTAATTTAGATAAGTAATGAAGTAAACATGCTTCAGTTTTTCACACATAATAATGTTCCTTATTGTGGATTCATTCATTTATTCTTCATTCATCAAACATTCCTGAGTAACTACCAGGTGTCAAACACTTTTCTAGGTGTTAGGGAAGAAGACACATATGTGTGTAAGAAGTTCACAGTTTAGTGAGGAAGATGGTATAAAATAAATTTATCAGAGTTACCAGACTTTTGCTAGAACTCTCCACTGGTATGGGGTAGGGGAAGTCAGTAGACCTGGCAAAGTCCTTGAAAGACTTCACAGAAGAGATGAGATAGGAGAAGATTTTTAAAAATTGAACAAATGAGCATTTCCTAAAAGAACTAATGAGAGAATGGGTTTCCCAAAGAGAGACCATGGAGAGGCAACTGAAGAAATTCTTCATGGTTTGACATAGAGTGAATAATGATAAAGGTTAGGGGGTGGGTGAGGAGGAGTGAGTCTGAATTGGCAGGCAAGAGTTAGATCATACAAGAGTTAGATCATCTGTGCTAAGAAATGTAAACTCTACTTGCCAAGAATACTGTGGCTGTAAGTATAGACATTCAATGCACATTAATGGTGACTCAAAAATCTCTAAAAATTCTAAAATTCTAAAAAACAAAATTTTAGTCTCAGCAAGATTTTCTTAGAAACAAACTAGGCATCAAAACATACTTCAATATACTTTTCTGATAAACTACTGGATACAGATAAAGAGTACTATTAGATTTTATTTTATCTTTCTAGGGTTCCAGAATGCTAAGGCTGAGTTACCCTATAAGGTATCCAACCTCTCATTTTCCATTTAAGAAATGGAAGCACAGAGAGGGAGGAACTTGCCCAAGGTCACACAGGGGGTGCATATAGAGCTGAGTCTAGCTCCTTAATTTCTTCCCCTCCCTAGTCCAGGGCTTAGCCACGGTCACTCTGCTCAAAGACTTCCTTCAGCATGCCAACCTGCACTGCTGAGTCCTATTTTCCCTAACTGCCTTTCTCAAACTGCTTTTTATAAAAATTCCAGTTTCTAACCAATTTCATTAAAAATTTGGAATCTTCTTGCCCAGGGAGGAAAAAATTCTGGTTAAAGACAACATAAAATTGCTCTTTCATTAAAATCCCTCCGTTAGAGGCATTATGCTCTTTGGGACAAATCATAAGTCAGGAAAGAAACATTGTTAATGATCTTGGACCGTATGCATGGGGGAGGGGAGTTTGGGAGTTGGAGGTGAGGTGGGACGAGGGATTAATTACACTGGAAAGGAGTCACCAATTATCCCTGCACAGTGGCTAGGATTGGGTTCCAAAATGTAAAGGTCTACAGGAAACACAAGCAGGCTGCCAGCCTGAACAAAACTCCTGGATGGAAAGTTTCTCTGCTTCTGTGTCTGGCTTTTCTCACTCTTTCCTTTTTCCCACTCAGTAGCAGTAGAGTAAATTTAGAGAAAAGTCTTATAGCACAGCATGTTGGGGACAAAGTTTAGAATAAGCACAGAATTTAAACCACTAAGGAGCACTGAGCAGGAGTTAGAAAACCCGTGGGTTTCCATCAGTCTTCTAGAAATCCTCATCCATTTCCCAGCAAGACAACTACCGTCCTACAGTTGGTCCTCATTGTTTGCAGAGTCTATATCTGCAAATTCACCTACTTGCTAAAATTGATTTGTAAGCCCCAAAACCAATGTGTGGGGTGCTTTTATGGTTATTCACAGACACACAGACACACATAAGGTGTTGAAAATTTGAGATGCTCATTGCACATGCCCCACTGTGAACAAGGTGGTACTCTGCCTTCTTATTTTTAGTTCTTCTGCTGTAAACAAGTGTCCTTTTTATGACCTATTAGTGACACTTTTTTCCACTTTTTTGTGCTTTCTGTTGGTGATTTCACCATTTAAAATGGCCCTCAAATGTAGCACTGAAGTGCTGTGCTATGTTTTGAAGCATGAGAATTTAGATACTCTTTCTAGTCCAAAGTTGTCATTTCTTAAATTGAGATCCCAAACTATAAATGGGGTCCTATGAACCATGTGAAAATATAGGTAAAATGCTGTGCATAAATTGGAAAATTCTTTTTTTTAATAAGTAAAGTATCCATAGCTTTTCTTATAAGGACTATCCCCATCTGCTCATGAAGCTATAGTGAACCTTTATTTCACACCTCTAACACCTTCTGTCACCCCAAGAAAATCAGTATTCTGCCCCCTAGTGACCAAGAATTGCTTGGTTTTCTTCTTTTCTCTCCTGTCATTCATTTTGCATACAATTAAATGCCTGGACTCTATCAAATACCTTCATCTATATTGTCTCATTTCTCGGCCCCTTGTTTCAGATGAAGAAGTTGAGGCTCAAAAAAATAATGTGTCCAAGGCCACTCATTCAGTAATTGGTAGAGCCAGCATAAGAATCTATTAATTCCAACTTCAAATCCATTGTCTTTTCCCCTGTACTGTGCTGCTTTTGCCTGGGCATGCCTGTCTTTAATTGTAGTTGGATGCACTTTGAAAGGATATGTTGGAATGTTCAGAGATAAGAATATAGAGAGAAGGAATTTGAAAAGAAGTGATGGACATGGATCAGGATGTTATACCAATCAGAGACACCAAGATTATACACCAATGAGAATGGACAAGGAGTTTACACCACGCTGCAGGCAGTACGACACTACCTACAACATCCAGATCTCATTTAAACATCTCATCAAATGTTTAATTATGATATCATTAAAGAATATAAATATTATCTTTGTTTTATAGATGTGGAGGCAGGGGCTGAGAGATAAATTATTTGAGTTCTTCTGGTTAGACAGAAAAAGACCAGCCAGCCCTTTCCTACCATATAACACTGCCTTTCTGATTTGATCACAGTCTTTGTTGTAAAGAGAGAACTCTCCAAATGAGCATTCCATTCTGTTCATAGGAAAGTCTTGTGGGTTTAGGCTGAGTCACTGATTGCAAATGATTCTTTTGAGTCAATTCCTCTACAACTCCCAATTTTCAACGTGTTTTATAGACATCTTTTGGTTCCACACGTCTTCCCCCTACTTTTATATGAGGACATCTGGATTTCTAACAGGAATTCCTTTTCTACAAGTCAGTGGACCTTGATTGGATAGGAAATTGTTTCTTCTCTCTAGTTTGCATGCTTGCCAGCTGTCCCTCTACCTTCCTCCCCCACATTCCAGCCCAGAGGATATGCAAACAAAGGATTTCTCTGACCTAATCAGTGAGAATCAACTCTACAACCTGTTGGTTGGGCCTGAGGAATGGTTCTACAGAAATCTGTACAATTACCTACTCTCTAACTCTCTAGTTTCAGTCAACTAATTAGTATTTCCACATCTGGGCACCAATATGCCTCATCTTGGTGCCTCTGCTCACTTTATTCCAGTTCATCTGTGACTCCCTAAACCCAAGTTCTCTTGCCCAAAGCTTTCTCACCTATAACACACACACACACACACACACACACACACACACACACACACACACACAACCCCTCAAATGTCACTTTCTCTCTGAAGTCCTCACTAAGCTGTTCCAATAGATATTAATATCATCCTCTTATATCACCCTCAGCTGTGTGCCTCTTATTGGTACTTTACATTATATTATCACAATTTATAAAAGTGTCTCATCTCCTGTACTTAATTACCTGACCCTTTAATTTCTTATGGTAGGAACAATATGGGACTGATTTTGAGTCCTCACATCATAGGCCTTAAATGAATTAGTTAAATGCTTCTCCAAAAATTATCATTGTCATCCTAATGTCTATAGTTTGAGTGTTTATTTTAAACCAAGTATTTTTTATTTCTGTTTCTTATAACAACCCTTCAGGGTATTTTTCATCATATTCATTGTCCAAATGAGGAAACCAGGACTCAGTCAGCCAATAGTGCAGGAGCAAGAATTTAAACTTGAACTATGCTTCCAATGTCTTTTGATCTTGGCATTATGGGTTGGTGCTCCTGGAAAATAAACTCAATAAGTGGGGCACTGCATGCATTAATTGAATAGTCTAAACAGTAACTTTTCACAGCTGTATCATCCAAAACAAAGTTCAAATCAGAAGAAAAGTCTCCAAGTACCTCAAATAATTGGCCAGGAGTCTTTGTACAAAAGCTCTTCATTTTGAGAATCAGTACGGTATAATGTTTCTGAATACAAATTCTGGAACCAGGTTGCCTTGGATTGAATGCTGACCCTGCCATTTGCTAGCTGAGGGTTTGTGGGAAACTATTTAACTTGTCTATGTTTCATTTCATCATTTGTAAAATGGGTATCAGCATCATCATCACCATCATGCCCACCCCTGCTTCCAAAGGTTTGTTATGAGAGTGAAATGAGTTGTATGAAAAAAGACTCTTAGGAATGTGCTCAGTAAGTTTAGTTTAGTTATTATTATTGGGCCAGCAGTTGCAAACTGTTTGCTTGTAGGGAGGATCTAATATGCAGATTATTTTTAACTATAATTGCTCCACTTAGTATATTTATATTTTGAAATAGTGATTTATTGCCCACAATTAAATTTTTTTAGATTATACATAAAAAATGCAGATTCCTAGCCTCTTGAAAGTTAGGAGATCTAGGAACTGTGAGCAGCTATTTCTACCTGGCCATAATCCATTGGTGCTGAGTAACAGCTTGCCCCACTTAACAAAGGCATGCACTCCCAAGTGCAGCACTGGGGCCCAGATTCCCTGTTGTGTTATGCTCAGACACTTCTCTCATTTGTGTTTTGTACTCTTGAACTAGTGATCCCTGTGTTACACCCTTGCTAAGAATGTTTTGAGCTGTTATCTAATCTACCATATGCTTCAGTGAGTTATCAAATTTTCCAGTCCAAACACAATTTTAAGCAGCAAACTAGGTAAGCGTTCATATGAGCTGCTGGATAGAAAAATGGGCATAGGAATAGATATAGTTGATAATCAGGAGAAAGAAAAACCCATCAGCAGACAAAGCACTCTATCACAATGAAGCATCACATTCAAAATCACACTCAAAGTATAGCATCGCAATGTAATGTGGTACATGAATGCTTGCTTATAAGGACACTTCTTCCCCTGCCTCCACCTTTAAGGCCTTACTCAAAGATTATATTTCCTTATTAATAAGGACTATTCAAATCTCTCAATCATACTTTCTATACCAAATGAGAAGAAATTTCTGGTTCCCCTATCTTACAGAGCAGAATTTGAGAAATTCAATTTTCCTCGTAGTCACTGCCTTCTCCACCAGATTGTGAGTCCTTGGAGCATGGTGGTATTGGAGAATCTGTTTGTGTGCCCCTTAGGGCTTAGCAATGTGCCTTGGAGTCATTTGATAAGTGTGTATTTGAGAAAATTTTATTAAGAACAATTTAAAACATCCTTTTAAGCCTACTTAAGCAGAAGGTAGAATATATAATTTTACACAAATATTTCAACCTTTAAAAAAAGTATTTTGAAAGTGTTGGGTACATAAGTGGGTTTGTTCCCACTAGAAACATCTATACTAATAAAAGGGTAATATGCTAATTAGACTGGGAGACCATCCGGACATCTTTCTGTACAAAGCCATGGAGGCAGGGTTGAGGCAGAGGCAGTTAGGGGTGATCAGGCTGGCAGGGGGGGACAGTTGGGGGTAGCAGACCGGCAGGGGGCAGCAGTTGGGGGCGAGCAGGCCAGTGGTGGGGGCAGTTGGGGGTGAGCAGGCCATCAGGGGGAGGGGCAGTTGAGAGCGAGCAGGCCAGCAAGGGGGGCTGTTGGGTGCAAGCAGGCCAGCAGGCAGGTGAGCGGTTAGGAGCCAGTAGTACTGGATTAGAGAGGGATGTCCGACTGCTGGTTTAGGCCCGATCTCACAGGGATTGGGCCTAAACCAGCAGTCGACATCCCCCGAGGGGTCTCAGATTGGAGAGGGTGCAGGCTGGGCTGAGGGACACCCCCACGCATGCACGAATTTTGTGCACTGGGCTACTAGTTTATTTATATTACTTGGCCCTTTGAATGATACATGAATTGGCTTCCACTTTGGTTTTGGTGTGGCATGGTAGGTTACTTCAACACCCTAAATCAGTTTTCTCATTTTTAAAATGAAGATTTCTTTTCTTCCATCAGATATTATCTTGGATCTTACTTCCTATGAGAAGCATTCCAGAACATCAAAGAGTAGATTCAGGTGCCCTCCTGTGAGCACCCATGACCTCCATGCTCTATCACAACCTTGAATCTCCCAATACTCTCACTTCCATAAAGGCAGAGGTTATTCCCCATTCACCACAGGATCCCTTGAACAGTCTAAGTGCTCAGAAAATATTGACTGAAAAAAATGTTTGAATGAATCAACAACTAAGTATATACTTCCAAGGTAGTTGTAAGAATCCAAATCTAACTTGTCATCAGCAATGTTGGGGGAGCTGAGCTGAGAAATCTGCTTTGGACAAAACTGCTGTCCCTTGCTCCCATCTGTCGCTGTCCTGGGCCACAGCCATCTCCCATTACACTCCCATTGAGCTTTCCTGAAGCTGACCCCATGCAGGCAGCGCTGGTGGGGTGTTTTCCAGCCTCACCAACCTAATTGTTCCTCATTTCCTGCCCATAAATGGTACAAGGTGTGGAGTTGCACCTCCCAATGTCCCAATTTCAATCATTTGTCTACATTAATCGACACTAATGGCTTTTACAAATGTAAGTCTTTAAGCTCCAGTAAGTTACATGTGTTTGAGGAGGCCACTGAAAGAAAGCAAACTCCCTGCTCCTTTAGCTTCTAGGGAAATGTTCTCCAAATATCCTGAAAGCAGGGGCAGAGCCCCACATTCCAAAGCACTGTGCCTTTGCTCAGCGATCCCTCAAGAGACTGGGTTGTTATTATTAATAAAGTGTGACTTTCTCCAAATGAAAGAACAAAGCCCTGTGTGTTACCAACTGCATGCAAAAGACAGGCACAATGAGATTTGAATCACATCAGTTTATTTGGCACCGATAAGTGGGTGTGTTTACCTTTCACTTATTTTAAAATGTATTTTTAAGGACTATAACAACATTAGATAAGATTTTTTAAAATATTTTTGTCCTTGTGCCCAAGACTAGAATACTGTAGCTGTTACCATCTTGGAAGAGTCACTAAAAGTCCAATACAATAAGTTTTTTTATCCTCTTTGTTTTCATTTAAGGGAATAACAAATATATTTTTCTGGTTATAATTACAGTTTTTTTTTGTTTTTTAAAATCAGAAATATGTACATTTATTTAATTAGGTAGTTTATTTATGTATGTATTTATTTATTACATTTATTGCCCTTTGAAAATTGGTGTTTTTGATATATTTTATTGATTTTTTACAGAGAGGAAGGGAGAGGGACAGAGTCAGAAACATCGATGGGAGAGAAACATCGATCAGCTGCCTCCTGCACACCCCCCATTGGGGATATGCCCGCAACCAAGGTACATGCTCTTGACCGGACTCAAACCTGGGACCCTTCAGTCCACAGGCCAATGCTCTATCCACTGAGCCAAACTGGTTAGGGCTATAATTACAGTTTTAAGAGTTAATATTATTTAATACATATCATTTAATCTTCCTTACCATTGCCTATTATAATTTAAATTTATAATTTAAAATATAAAACCAATATAAAAAAAACTACTAATGTAGAAAGTAAGCAACAGACTAGGAAAAAATACACAGCAAATATGAAAGATTATAAAAGATTCCTCATCCACCTGGGCATTAACTATCTGACCAGCATTCCTTTTGAGAATTCCCAAATATCATCATTCTTAGAATCAGCCATAGGAAGCAAAAGTCAAATATTAACAATAGAATAAAAACTTGTTTGAAAACCATAAGTGCAATAATAAATGGGAATCATTCAAAATCCCATAATTAAAGGCAGACTGTCTCCAATTCACCAAAACATAGAAATAAAAATCTAATATATTATTTACCTAATATGGCTACCTGATGCAACTAAAGAACAATTTCAAAACTACATTGCTTTAGCCTGTACATTCCCCCAAAACTACATTCCCCCAAAAGCAGGTACTAAGACAAAGGCTAGCTGCAGACAATTCATTTGAGGAAGCGATTCCTGATAGTAGGAATGAGAAACTAATGAAACAGACAGAAAGAGAGAAAACCAACACAAGGATGAATGATTATTGATCCGGGCTCCACTATGAGAGGGTGATGCTTGATCCTGTTCGGACTCCTAAGGAGCTTTCTAGAATGCATCTCAGAGCTGTTCTCCCAGGGGGCGAGTGGAGGATGAATTTATTCATTGTCTCTCAATTGCATTGGTCAAGCATAACCCTACGGGAATTAACTCATTCAAACACAAACCTTTCCTGGCTTTGTCAGTGAAAATCATACCGCCCCCTATTGATTGAACTGGTTGTCCCAGCAGCAGTTGAAGTAAGAAGTGGTGCCGAGAGAGATGGAAATGGCTCAGTGGAGACATCTACTACAGTCCATCTGTAGCATCACTGAGATTTGCTCATACCTTCCATTAAGTTCATCTCCTTCGAGGAGGTGACCAACTACTATTCTGCCAGGGAAACAAAC
Organism: Myotis lucifugus; assembly: GCF_000147115.1. Taxonomy (NCBI): domain Eukaryota; kingdom Metazoa; phylum Chordata; class Mammalia; order Chiroptera; family Vespertilionidae; genus Myotis; species Myotis lucifugus. Next base: position 431,590 of record NW_005871344.1, on the reverse strand, counting down.
TAGATTCTCACTGCCATAGCTGTCCCAAGCCTTAATTAGTATTCATCATCTCCCTCCTGCAACACCCTTTACAGATTTCCCTCTCTCCCAGCTGGTCTGGGCTGCTCTCCTGGTGAATTTACCCAGGACATCAACCCTAAGGGTCTAAGCCGTTGGCTGCTCCTATGCATGCATATTTGAGTTGTGAGCTCATCGTTATTACCACTCATGGAAAATGAATCCCCTGAGTTCGTGACATACTCAGCTCTACCTTAATTCTGTGGCAGTTCCTCTTGGTAATGAGGGTCCATTACCCCTACTAGCAACTGCCTTCTTTTCCTGTTGATTCAATGATAGAGGAGACCAAAATGGCCAGGTGAAAACAGAGTTTGAAGTTCAGTAGAAATTTTATTATGTCTCCTATTAGAAGTGCCTTCCCCCAGCTTGGGAATTAGAGCCCCTAATCTTGCAGATCCTAGTGATCAAATGATCAAACCTCATTCTGGGGGTCTAAATTCTAGTACTTTCTATAACTCTCTTAGACTGGGTTCCTTTAAAAGCAGAACCTGGGACAGTAGTTCTAGGAAGAAAGAATGAGGGCCAGGGGAAAACATAGGAGAGAGAAAAAGGAAGGCGAGAAAGCCAATACAAGGATGCACTGTTGATTTGGCCAATGCTATAGTAAACAGGTGCTTAATAAATGCATCTTGAAACTGCCCACTCAGAAGTCAAAGAGAAAAAAATTTCTATCAATATGTGGTTAAAATTTTCCTTTGTGTAGAGCTAAGTCACTAATATTTGCCAAAATCCCCTTTCTTTAAAACCTGCATTCCCAACATGCAGTGCAGGCTAATTTTATTTTATTGTCTAGGTCAGAGACATTTTCCTGTATCAGATGTCATTTTCTATTTTTCTTGCCCAGAACTTCTAAATTATTCTGCCTTGAAGCTCCAGTATTGGATTTCTCTCAAGTTCCAGGACTTCAACAGTCCTTCTCTCTGTTTAATGTAACTTCCAATTGTTCACGTGATGTCTTTGCTTCCAGGGGGGCTTTGCTCACCCCTCCTCTCACTCTCCCCTCATGCTCTCCATGCATTACGGATGGATGTCATGCTTCACCATCCCCTTCACCCATTAGTAGACCAGAACATATTGTGATGATAAAAATCTTTGCCAAAAATTCCTGGCTATGATCACATTGAGCTCTGAAAAAACACATTTTATTTCTCAGAAAAATTGAAACAAGCAATAACCCCAGAAAGTGAGTCTTAACTTCTTCCCAGAGGGGAAGTATTTCTGGCTGAAGGGAACATTGAGTTTGAGATGGGCCCTGACACTTACCTGATAAGAGACCTGTATGAAACTGATGCTCTAAAGGCATGAGACCATTTTTCAATCTGTGCTGTGAAGTGAGTGTGATAGTCATAGCTTTATCTCCAGAGTTTCTGTGAAGATCAAATGCAAAAACATTTTCATAGCTTATTATCACATACATTATTAATGTGGCTGGCATTACATTATCATTAGCTTAGTGTAAACTGATAAAAACGCCTCCGTTTTGGTCTTTTTCAATACACATTTATTGAGACTAATATTTACCAAGTCTGGTGTAAATTTCAATCTCTATAAATAAAGGTATTCACATATCCCAATTAAATTCATTACTTATGTATTTGTCTGCTAGGGCTGCCATAACAAAATACCATAGACTGAAGGGGTTAAACAACAGAATTTACTTCTCACAGTACTAGAGGCTGGAAGTGCCAGATCCAGGTGCCAGCAGATTCAATTTCCAATGAGAGCTCTCTTCCTGGCTTTGCAGATGGCCTTTCTAATATGGGGGGGGTGGGGGGGTAGCGGGTAGTAGGAGAGAGATTGATTGATTTCTGGTGTTTCTTCCTTTTCTTACAAAGACACCCAGCCCTACTGAATTAGGACCCTACTCATATGACCTCATTTAACCTTAATTACCTCCCTAAGGCTCGATCTCCAAATACATTGGGGGTTGGGCTTCAACATATAAATTTGGGGGATCACAACTCAGTACCTAACATCTCTTAAGCTTGAATTATAAATAATCAAGTTAGAAAAAAAGAAGTCCCCCCATCTTTTCTTCAGATTCATATATTGGGAAGGCCCTCTCCACCTCATTCTTTAAAAGAGAAAAAGCCTTCCAGTGCTAACTCCATCTTCACTCAACACCCCTCACCCGGGAAAGCCATATGGTCATTGCTTGTCCCATCCCGGGCCTCCTTTGTTCTTCACTCCCGAGGGCACGTTGTCTAGCTTTACTATATGCCTCAGTCCTAGCACATAAGCAGGCTCTTTTGCTGTCTTTGTAATCCACTATATTTCTAGAAAACAGACAACTTCTTTTGTCTCAGTTTCTGACCCTGTCTCTCCACACCTTGTTTCTAGTTCTTGATTTTCCTCTGCCTGCTTCCCCTCCTCTCCACTCTTCTCTCTCTGTTTCCAAGGTGCCAATATGCTACAAAAAGTTTAAAAAGACAAGGGAAATAGTATGTTTATTTGAACTTCTTATATTACCAATTGGACCTAATGCTTTAAATATGGAGGTACTTCATCTGAAAAGGTGTAAGAAAAACATATTAAACATATTATTTGAAAAAGTACCACTTAAAAATAAGCTTATTCTATGTCTTCTGACTTTTGGATATTCTACTTGTGTCTCTGCCTTCTCTCTTCTTTCCTTTTCCTCTCTTCTCTGCCTCTATATCTTCCCTATGTCAATGTCTCTCTCTCCTCCTCTCTCTAATCTCTCACTGGCTCTTCCACCATCTCTGTCTTCTTGTTTCTCCACCGTGATGCATGTATTCCTCTTTCTCTTTCTCCCTCTTGCTACAGCAGGTCCTATGGTAAGCTTGGTCCCTCCCAACTGAATTACTTTGTGTGCCTCACCAGGGTTATATGGGAAATTGAGTCACCTGATCATTCCACACAGGAAAGACAAACTGGTTCTCCCTCTACCTCTCTCCTCTGTACTGACGATTTTGCTTTATACCTCCTTTCAGAGTCCTAAATATAAAGTCAAGAGGAACGCCTCTGCCCCCCATACCACTCACCCAGCACCTCCTCCTCCTTGTACTGCGATGAGATGCAGAGCGGGGTCAGGGCACAATCTGCCTGCCTCTCCCATTTCTGTCTTGTCTCATCTTCCCAGAATCCCTCCAGCTGGAAGGCTTAGGCTTCAGGGTTTTCATTTCCTGCACATGTGCTCTTCCCCCTAAGGCAGCGAGTCTCCGGGCCTGGTTGCCACAGGTGGGAGGAATGACTCTTCTACAAGCATAGAAGGAACGCCATGATCTGGGATGCTCCGGTTTACTTCATCATATGCTAAAGGTATTTAGAAACTCCTCTGTAGTCACAAACTAATATCCACTCACCTATTTACGATAGCTCCCCCGTTTTATTCAGGGTAACAGTGTGCCTGGTTGAGAGCACTCTCCTTCCCAGATCCAGAGGCCGCTGGCGCTGCCCATGTGACCAAGTCCTCACCAATGAGCTGTGAGTGGAAGGCGCTGGGGGTGGGGGAACCCTTATAAAAGGAACAGCCTTCACTGGTGTTTGTTTTCTGTTTCTGCCCTTTTCCTTTTCTCCTTTCTGCCAGGACTACAGACAGGATGCCTAGCAGTTCGGCAGTCAGCTTGCAGGGACTGAGGACAGGCACAGAAAGGTAGCAGGAGTCTGCTTCTGTATCAGGCATAATTGCACTAGAGAAGCGGAACCGGTGGGAGAGAGAGAAATGCATTGAAAAGGATGGGCTTATGTAAATGTGGGCTGTCTAGGCAAGCCTGGCCAGCGAGGTTCAGTGGTTGAGCATCGACCTATAATGCTGGGTCAGTATACATGCCCAGGTTGTGGGCTTGATCCCCAGTGGGGGGAATGCATGAGGTAGCCTATCAATGACTCTCTCTCATCATTGATGTTTCTCTCTCTCCCTCTCCCTTCCTCTCTGAAATCAATTTTTTTAAAAAGTCTGAAACCTATAGGATAGGCTGGAACTCAGGGCACAGAATGATCTTACTGTCTACAGGGGGAATTTCTTTCTCTTTAAGGAAGCCTCAGTTCTGCAATTAAGGTCTTTCAATAGATTGAATCAGATCCACCAAGATTATCTAGGAAAAGTTGTCTTACTTAAAATGATTATTGACCTTAATCACATCTACAAGACATGTTCACCTTGACACATAAAACCATCACAGGATCCCAAACAGCACTGTGCTGTCACCACACTAGCTCTGGACTACCTGCCTCTGGGTTTGTTAAATAAAAAAATTTTTAATTAAAGAAAAATCCTATCAGTTAAGTCTTAGTAGCCAGGTTTCTGTTATGCAACCAAAAGCAAATCCTAACTGATATATATTTCCTCTACAAAACTCAATTTTAAGCTTTTTACTTGCTATGGGCTCAAACAAATACTTAATTTTTAAGTCAAAACTGCACAATAGCTCTGTTGTTTTAGGAAAGTATTATGCTTCTCCCCAAAGCTCTGAAATTGGTTGTTTCAAAGACTAAGGAAGCCATAGGCAACAAGATTGATAAGATATGAAACTACAACTGAAATTTTTTTAATAAGAGAGTATCGCTGTTATAATCCATGTGTAGAAAATAAATAATCTGATTATGGATGGAACCCAGAATTGCCTGAAGCTAAAACCTATCCCCTTTTTACTATGCCAAGATATGAGCAGAAAGCTCTGCTTGGGCTCTCTGTGGGAAAAAGAACCATCAACAAAGCTGTTAGTGAATTTTTTTGAAGTTCCTACTCATAGGAATGGGCATCAAGAAATTACTGCCAGTAATATTAATTAAGAGACATTTATCAATATTAAGTTGCTCTCATCATTGCTATTAAATTTGAAATTTCAGCCCTTATATCTTATTCAGATATTTTATTCAGAATGACAAATGTAGGCCAATCTATGGCTGAACATAAAAAAAGAAAATTAAAGCTTATTACTTTTTCAATGAAAGCTGTCAAAAACCACTAAGATGCACTTTGAGTAGGCAGGGTGGGCAGGGGTGAGGGGGCCAGCCAGTGCTTTCATGGCTGTTTGTTCTTGTCCAATCTATTGAAAGACCTTAATTGCAGAACTGAGGTTTCCCTAGTCAAGATGGGACTAGTAATGTCTGTATGTCAACTTGATTTTGAAAATGGTGGAGCTAATTTGTGAACACAACATTACCCTCTCCTACCTCCAAAAACCCTTGATAATAAAGACTATATTGTCACAGTTGCAGCGGTTCTCAACCTGTGGGTCACGACCCCTTTGGCGGTCGAATGACCCTTTCACAGGGGTCACCTAAGGCCATCCTGCATATCAGATATTTACATTACGATTCATAACAGTAGCAACATTACAGTTATGAAGTAGCAACGAAAATAATTTTATGGTTCGGTCACAACATAAGGAACTGTATTTAAAGGGCCAGAAGGTTGAGAACCACTGGAAGGGATCTTCCCTCTCTTTGCTCATTCAGTTCCACAGACAACTTTAAGAGGTTGTCTGGGTAAAGATTTTTTTAAAATATATTTTATTGATTTTTTTTACAGAGAGCAAGGGAGAGGGATAGAGAGTTAGAAACATTGATGACAGAGAAACATCGATCAGCTGCCTCCTGCACACCCCCTACTGGGCATGTGCCCAAACCAAGGTACATGCCCTTGAGTGGAATCTAACCTGGGACCCTTGAGTCCGCAGGCCGACGCTCTATCCACTGAGCCAAACCGGTTAGGGCTGGGTAAAGATTTTGATCCCCATTTTATAAAGAGGGGAATAGATTCAGAGAAACAAATAATTTATTTGAGTCCTCATAGCAAGCAAACCATGCCACCTTCCTTATCCTGGGAAAGAAAGAGAGGAACAATCAGCATCTTAAAGTATTTAGAAAAATCTTTTGAAAATTGAATAAAACTTGGACCAGAATGTCTTGTTTATGACAAGAGACCAAAGAATGTAGAAGAGCATGACCCTCTGCTTCCCTCTTAACTGGCGGACTAAGATTTACAAAATCTGCCCAGGTCAAGCACTTCCCACTATTGCAAGTCTTAATTTCTTGTAAGGCCATTGAGAGACAGTTTCAGGGAGGCCGGGCATGTCTGCCTGGTTACTCTTTAAATGCTATTAAAGTTATGTCTGAATTGTTCCAAAGTTGTGTGTATTTTCAGGCCCTGTCACTTCTTGGGCCAAGTTGGGGGTGTGGCAAGTACAAACTTATTCACTAATGAGGTCCCCTGTGATTGGCCATGAATGGTGAGAAAAAGAATAAAAATTCATCCTCTTTCATAGGCTAAAAGGAAATTAGAACTTCCCCAAAGAGACCTAACCCAAAGATAAGAAAAAATATATCTTCCCATTTTATTTCCTTCTGATGATGTCCTAGAAGTAGATAATAATTATGAGCATTTTAATGGCACTTTACAACTTATAGAGGCTTTCAGAGCCTCAGTTGTAAGGAATACACTTCTCATATGTAGTAGAGAACCTGACCTTGTGTGGTGGTCAGGAAAGACTTAGCTGAAGCAGTCACCTTTGAATTTGGCCCTGAAGCAAAAACCCAGCTTCTTCTTACTATATTGAAATATTAGCAAAAACACCCACTTGGTTGCTTATGGGAGAAGAATCATCAACAGCACTCTCAAGTGAATTTGTTTAGCATGCATATTCAGAAGACTGATCATTATAAAAACTGCTGGTACTTAAAATTAAATTTATTCACTATTTATTGGCTCACCTATCTCTACTGAAGTTAAAACCCCAGCCTATATAGCTTCTTCAGAATGACAGGTGCAGATTAATCTATGGCAATGCAAAAAATACGATAAAAAATACAAGCTTAAATAAGTAAGCAAAAAATATTAAAAAGCATGAGTTTGGGGGAAAAAGGATAGGGCGTTAAGGTTTTTTAGGGTGACTCCAAAGAGAGCTTAGCCCAATTTTGAGGGTATAGTAGATAGAATAGAAGCTTTGAGAATATATATGTTCAATTTGGATACATAGACATCAATTCATTTTGGATTTCATTAAATACATAGTCATATGTTTTAACTCATAATTATATAATGATATGTTACTCCAATATATATTGAGCTGAATTGATATATAGCACTATCATCTGTTTTACTCTCATGCCCCTTTGTTTCCAATGCCTACTACAGAGCTTGATATTATCGTACTTCGTAAATATTTGTGAAAATATATTAAAATATGTCTCCCTCATTCTCTGCTTCACATTATCTACTTCTATTGCCACCTCAATACTGAACACAGATGTCAGCACACAGTAAGTAGTTCGATAAGAACTTGATCAACTGAACTGAATTGACCCCTTCAAACTTTGTTTTCTGAGTTCAAAGGCCTTCACTGTCAACACCAGTTAGACAACCCAGGAGTTCACCTTTTCATTGCCAAAAAGAAGAAGGTAACATAATGCAGAAAAGTCCCCATTCTGACAAGTCTGTGGGAGGGTCTGGTTTCATGGTCAGAGACCTAGCAATCAATTAGAGAAAGGGAAACGGTTGCCAGTGGAAACCTTGAGGCCCTGTAGCTGTCAGAGGGAGTGAAAGGCTGGAAGCTAATCAGGCATAATGAGCTTACAGTACCATAGATCATGTCAGCCAGCATTCTTATTAATTTCCTGCCCGACGGCCACGCACAGAGGACTGATTCATCCATCAGTCCTTCCCAAGCCTGCGATGCTAAATCACTTGTCAAATCAGGAATGCAGTGATGAAAATTCAGGAGTGACATAGTGGCAGGAATATCATCCATCACCCCCCTACACCCCACCTTTGGAGAGCATCTCACCCGCACTTCATTCTGAATGGGAGGGACCAGACACTGAGAATGTAAAACAGCCAAGGACCATAAAGAATGTCTAGCTCAAGGATAAGGACCATAAAGAATGTCTAGCTCAAGGATGGCAATAAGATTCATTGCTAAAAGAAAAGGTTGTACTAGATCAGGGATGGTACAAATACCTTGACGGACATTACATATCCATTATTCCATTACATCCTGGGCACAACTCCAAAATCATTCTCACCATAGCACTATCATGTCTCAACTAACAATGAATCTCCAAAGGGGTAGTATGGGGGAATAAATATTTCCTTATTGATATGAGCAACCAATGGAAAGTTTTGTGTGCCCCATCTGGCTCTTTTTTATATTCCTGATTAAAACATTTGCTACCCTTTTATTTGAATACACATTTTCTCGCGTCTACAGTCTATCTTACCATCTACAACCATTTATTTTTCTTCCTAAGTCTAGGGGAAATCTATTGGGCTAGGAGGAGCCAGGCATGCGTGTCTCACAAGCCCAAGTATGAAGAGTGGGATAAGGGTTATCCTGAAATGGGGGACCTGAGAGCACCAGAGATTACTTTCCAGTCACAGAGATGAAGGTTTAAATGGGGAGCATTACTATGCAAAGTCGTAAATGCCAGGACAGTGGAGAGAAACAAGAGAAGCATCCAGATGAGTTTCAGGGGAAACCATTCAGTGCATAGCTCGTGAACAGGAAGTATATATCCCAGTGCACCCTTTTGTCGTATACAGATAAAACAGAGATTTGAGGGGTGCAGTATGTCACTCAAGGGGGCCACATGCAAGGGGGTGACTCAGAAACAGAGTCCTGAGATATAAGGAGGGATTTGCCAATAAAGAGGCAGCAGAAGCCAGGAAGGGCATCTCAGAGCAATAGAAGGCCAAGTGCAAAGGTTCAGAAACTCCAAAGCATTTCAAATGGATCTCACTTAGGTTCCTTCATTTGGAGCCCCAGATATTTTTGCATCACAGGTGTTATAATCCCTCTTTCAGAGTAAAGGCAATGAAGGCCCAATAAGTAACTCCTCCAGGGGCACACATCTAACTGCATAGGTAGGTAATTAACCTAGGTTCCTTGATCAAGAGCTCAGGTTTCTTTCACCAGACTCACCACCTCCAATGGAGGGGGTGATAACACTCCTTTATTCCAACTTGAGCAGAGAGGTTCTTAATGAATGAAGAACCAATAGAGAAAACATCATATAAAGCTCCACTACCAAGCCAGCATGTAAGCTAATGGTAAAGAAATAGCGAGGATATGAGATCAGAGTTGGCAGGCAGCCTCCGAAATGGGGGAAGCATTTCAGTTCAAACATGTCAACAATTTAATTTGTGTTGAATGGTCTTGCTATTGTAAGACCCACAGTAGCCTGCTATGAATGTTAATAGATAATTTCCTTTTTGCTAGTTGAAGCTAGTGCCCCCAAAAAGGATTGAGGCAAATTGGTAAAAACTTCAGCATTATTTTTCTTTCTTCCTTTCCTTTATACTTTTAACAAAGATGAACTGAGTTTCCCCCCCTTGCACCAGTCACTGCACTAAGCATTGAGGATACAGAGGTGAATCAGGCACTTTCCTTATACTTAAGAGCTCACGATGTAATGTGAAAATAGAAACCAACATACAGCCCTACAAGAAACATGTGTAAGGAGAGGAGAGTACATAATCTAGTGGCACACAAGGGAGCAAGCTACCAACTCTGCCTGAGTGGACTGGACCAGGCTTCTGAAAGATGAGGTTTTTGAAATGAACTTGAAAAACGACTAGAGGTGACTAGTGATGCAATATAAGCATCAAAAAAGTAAATACAATACAGATTATAATGTATTGAATAAAAAAAGAACACGTATATGAGTCCATATGGATCTAATCAATGGTGGGAAGAGAAAACTCTTATCACAGAAAAAAGGAGAAAAGCTATTGGATTTAGAAAAGTCACCATTTGGCAACCATAATCTTAATAATGGATTCAAGAAAGAATGATCAATGGGTGCTGAAACTAGTAGGTAAAAGTTTGAGGAGCCCTAGCCAGTTTGGCTCACTGGATAGAGCGTCCGCCTGGGGACTGAAGGGTCCCAGGTTCGATTCCAGTCAAGGGCATGTACCTTGGTTGCAGGCACATCCCCAGTAGGGGGTGTGCGTGATGCAACTGATTGATGCTTCTCTCTCATCGATGTTTCTAGCTCTCTATCCCTCTCCCTTCCTCTCTGTAAAAAATCAATAAACTATATTTTTTTAAAAAAGTTTGAGGAGTAACAGGATATTTGCATAGTTTCAAAGTATCTCCCCTAACATAACTTAATTACAAAGAGGAAAATACAAACTTTACAGTAGAAAAAAACTAGCAAACACCACTTTAAACCAAGAGAAGAAAGTTAACATCATCAGTAATGGGACAATTTGACACCATGTACCTCTGGACATGAAGCACTGAGAAGAGCACATCATTCTGGGATGTTTTGCCAGAAATACATAATCTAAATAGAATCATGAGGAAACATTGATAAAACCAAATTGGGGAACATTCCACAAAGCAACTGACCTGGAAACTTTAAAAATGTCAATGCCATAAAAGACATAGAGGGTCTGAACAAAATTGCTCCAGATGAAATAATATGGAAGAGACATAACAATTGAATGTAATGTATAAGCCATGATGTTCTTTTGTTATAACGGACATTATTGGGACAGTTGGTGAAATTACATGAAGTGTCTAACAAGGTAGCAGTGTCCATGGCTGGAACCATGGGGTAGATTGACCATGAAGTAGAAGGAAAACAATGTCCTTGCTTTTAGAGGAAAAAAACAAACACATGAAGCATTTAGGGATAAAGGAGCATATGCCTGCAACTTATTCCCAAATGTTTCAGAAAATACTGGACAAAGAGAAAAACAAAACAAAACAAAACAAAACAAAACAAATGTAGTAAGATATTAACATTTGAAGGATGTGCAAAAAAGGTATAAAGAATGTTATGGCCCTAGCTGGTTTGGCTCAGTACATAGAGCATCAGCCTGTGGACTGAAGGGTCCTGGGTTTGATTCCAGTCAAACTGGGTTGCAGGCTTAATCCCAGTGAGGGGCATGCAGGAGGCAGCCAATCAATTGTTCTTTCTCATCATTGATGTTTCTATCTTTCACTCCCTCTCCCTTCCTCTCTGAAATCAATAAAAAAATATATATATATTTTTTAAAAAGAATGTTATGGACTGAATTTTATCCCCCCTAAAATTCCTATGTTGTTGGAAACCCTACCTTCCAATGGATGGCATTAGGAAGTGGGTTCTTTGGGAGGTAACTATGATTATTAAATGAGGTCTCCAGGGTGGAACCCTCATGAATGGGATTAGTGCCCTTATGAGAGTCATGACATCCCTTGCTTGTTCTCTCTTTCAGGTAGGTGAGGAGAAGTCAGCAGTTTGAAACTCAGAAGAGGGCCCTCACTAGAATGCAGTCATGCTGGTACTGTGACGTCCAACTTCCCAGCATCCAGAAATGCACAAAACATTTTTTATTGTTTATAAGCCCCCAATCTATGGTACTTTGCTATTGCAGTCTCAACTAAAACAAGCATTCTTTACACTATTTTTTGCAACTTTTCTGTAAATCTGAAATCATGTCAAAATACAAAGTTAAAGAAAAAAACAACAACACCTTAATGTAATATGATTATAGTTAGGTAAAGTTTGTGAGTGTGAATTGTCAAAAACAGCAAGAAAACTTGGGGAAAAGGGAGCAAACAACATGGGTAATGGGGTTGTAACTTATACCCCCTTATTTGTATTGCTATATAATTCTGTTTGTATAATAAATAGAAACATCATGGTAGATTGAAACAATGACCAGAATTTCACTAGGTAGAGAGAGCAGAGAAAGATCTTACTAGTAGATAAAAATAAGCAGCACATGTAATAATATTTTTTAAAATCTGTCATTACACAGCATTTACGATGTGCCAGACACTCTGCTAAGTACTTCATTCATATTAGCTCATCGACCATCACAACTGCCCTATGTGGTACGTATTTATATAACCATCTCCATTTCATAGATAAGAAAATTGGGGCACAGAAAAATTAAGGAACTTAAGTCAATGGTTGATAAGTGACAGAGAGGATTTGAACCCAGGCAGTGTGGATGCAGAAGCCCGTGCCCATAATCATTATCCCATCATTAACTTTGGCTGCTTTATGAGAGGGAATGGTCAGATTCTCCTCAGTCACTTCCTGTCCCACTTTTACAATAAAAGGAACCAATCATAAAAAATGTGCAGAGAGATCCAGAGGCTGGACAATATACTCCTGGGGAACAGAGACTACTCAGGCATTTGTGTACCACAGTGTCTAACAAGGTAGCAGTGTCCATGGCTGGAACCATGGGGTAGATTGACCATGAAGTAGAAGGAAAACAACCTTTTCTGAGAACTCACTATGTTCCACGTGTCCTCTGAGCACTCTGCATGCTTTAACTCACTGAACTCTCTCAACAGCTTCAGGAGGCAAAACGTTATTATTACAGGTGAAAAGTATCTACCATGCAGCAGAGCTGGGCCTTGAACCCGGCAAACTCATCTCAGACACTCACCTAGAAAGCTAGCATGGCAGAAATATGTTGTGGGGAGATGTGAGAGCGTATCTTCAGCTAATATTGTGTGACCTGAGACAAACCAATTTCCTCCTATGGCCCATTTCCCCAGGGAAAAGGGAGGTGTTGAGCTGTATGGTCTTTGGGTCCTTCCAGCCCTCTGATTCTATGCCCCTGACACAGGTGGAGGCCCACTATCACATTAATGTGAAAACTTTAGGATAAAGCAGGTCTGTCTTAAATATCTTACAAGAGAAAATAGTTACTGAATAACCATAAGAATCTCCACAGAAGACAGAGCTGTATAGACCCTGAAGTTTGTTGTAATCGAGACCATACAACCACAGACACTTAGAACTATAGTGATCATGTAATCAAGGTGGTCTCCAAACAGGACTGGTTGTGAATGAAAGGGAGCATTACTCTAATTATGTGAAAGCAAGCAGCAGTACTAGGACCATTCATGGAAAATAAACATCTGGTCATCATACTTAAAGCTGAAAGGTGCCCAACAAACTCAAGGTGTCAACCACACATGTGCCACATACTGCTTAAAGCTCAGCAGACATAATATTTTATTTGATCTTCACAAAAACTCTGTGGGGTAGTATTCTTTATTCCAGTTTTATAAGTAAGGAAACTGAGAATCAGGGAGTTCAGAGAACCTATTATCTGCTTCCAAAGAGCATGGCAGGGCCTTGAGGATACATGAATGAAAACAAGAGCCCATGAAGCAGTAACAAGTGCCTAAGTCACATACAAGCTTCAGAAGCCTGACAGGAATTATATTCTCAATTAGAATAAAACTAGCCCACTGAGACTATTTGCTGTTGAAATGATTACATGGCTTTGGTTTTGGCAGAGATGCTATCAATTTAATGTAATCACACCACTTTGTTCATTCTTGTTAGAGACTCTGAATGGAAGAAGTATGTCTGTGGTTGTTAAAAACTAGAGGCCCGGTGCATGGATTTGGCCTGTGGGGATCAGGCTGAAACTGGCTCTCCGACATCCCCCAAGGGGTCCCAGATTGCGAGAGGGCAGTTCTCAGACCAGGCTCCCTCCTGTCTGGTTCTGAGTGAATCAACTGAGAACCACAGCTGTCAAGTCACTGCAGCTAGGCAGCTCCTGCATTGGGTGTCTGCCCCTGGTGGTCAGTGCGCGTCATAGCTATTGGTTGGATGGCCACTTAGGCTTTTATATAGAGAGATGGGAAAGCTAATTGGTTATGATGTAATTTATTGAATCAGTTGGGAAAGGCTAGATGATGCTGTGATAACAAACAACTCCATAATCTCAGTGCTTTAAAATAGCAAAGGTGCATGATTTCGGCTTAGGCTATGTGTCCACTGAGTTAGCCACAGACTCTTCTTTCTTGTCCTCACTTCAGGATTCAGGCTGACCAAGCAGCCTCCATCCAGAACATTGCCTTCTTCCCATACAGGGAAGTGAGAACTCTTGATCTTGCATTGGAGATGAAATATTTAGCCTTCCTCTCATAGCTTCTTGGCCAGAACAAGTCTGGTGGCCCAGCATAGCCATGGAGGGCTTGGCAATGTGCCTAGAAGGGAGAGCATTTGAAATATTTGATAAACAGCACTAATGACTACCAAGCTTATAAAGTTTTGTAATTTTAATCCCTTCAGCAAATAACTAGAAAACACCAGATTTGTGCCAGGCATTGTATTAGACACTGAAGACAACACATGATCCTTTAGTTTCAAAACACTCAGGGGTGCTTGAGATCAATGATTATACCAAAAGGTGTCTTTGGTAATAAAAAGTTAAAAAATCCAAGTTCTCGACCAGCTTCTTCTTTTGCAGAGGGGGCAACTGAAGACTGGTTTCCAAACCCCAGAATTTCATGAAAGCAAGTGGGAGAAGGGAGGCTTACAGAGAGCTGTGTTTAGAAAGCCCTCTTGAAAGTTGCATAAGTGGGCTGGGGTGTCCTGTTTATATGAAAAGACCAAGGAATGTAGACAAGATAGCCACTTTGAAGGGTATGACAGAGGCCACGAAGGCCATGAACTCTGAAAAGGGCCAGGAAAGCTGTGGTCAGCTGCTCCGACCTGGCACTAGGCCACACGCTAGGCTCTCTTTACAGTCACATTTTAATACTTACCATATAAGATGGATGATCCTCCCATCTATAGAAGTGAGGACTTTGCATGAAATATTCTCAAGTTATGTGGTTAAAAAAAAAGTCTGTTCACTTGAAGTGTCTGGAAACAAGACTAACGCACATCAACTTATGTGATGGTTTCTTTGCTTCCACTAAATTCTGTGGAATAGAGCAATCGACTGGCCATCTGTCATGAGCAGCATGGAATTGGGAAAGGAGCTTTGGACTTCATTAGGCTTGCTTTTGAACCTTAGCTCTCTCACTTACTTGCTGTGCAATTCACATCACTTTTCTCTGTTTCAGATCCCTCATCTGTCAAGCAGGCATCATAATATTCGGCATCATGAGCTTCCAAGACAAATTATATTGGAGGAATCAAGCAACACACCTGACACTTGCCAAGTATTAGTTCTGGCACTTAGTGAGCCCAAAAGGAATGTTGGTTTCCATTACCTCTCACTGTGATAGTTCAGCTGAACCAGTGATCGTATTTTTCTGGATTCAGTTTGTTTATATGTCCATCATTGTGTTAGGCTAGGCTGTGGTAACAAATAAACAAAATTTCAGTGACTCAACACAATCGAAATGTATTTCTTGCTCACCTGACCGTCCTGGGTAGATGTTAGCAAGGTCACTCTCCTTTATACTGGTGGAGGCTTGACATATTTATCTTGTAGCTTCCAAGGTTTTCCTAGGCATCGACATCTCAGTGGTCTAGAAGAGAAAACGAGCAAAGACAAGAATATGTGTGTGGTTGATGTGGGCCAGGCCTGGAGATGGAGCCCTAGCCCATGATCACACTCTCTGGGAGAGAGATTAGTTACATGGTTACACTCAACGTGGGGAACACTGGGAAATCTCCCCTAGCTGTATGCTAAAGGGGAGCATGGATTTTTGTGGACAGCCATCAATCTTGATTATTAATCAAGAGCAAACTGTGTTCCTCTTACAGTTTTTATCCCCGTTCAGATACATAGGGAAAGGTGAGAGAGAATTACCCTGGGAGAATCTAGGAAGGCTTCTAGTAAGCCCAAGGGAGATTTGACCTAAGCCTTAAAGTTAAAAGACAGTGCTACACAATGATCCCAATTATTCTTTTAACCAACATTCATTTAACTTTTATTAGGTATCAAATGCTGGGGATACCAAGATGGAAAGACAAATAAACAATGTGAGCTGGAAGGATCAGAAAATAACTATAGGTCAGCTAAAAGGGCATGATGAAATGCAATATTTTATTAAATCATGGTTAACAACTAATAAAAACAGATTATCTAATAAATTTTCCATCAACAAATATTATGGGCAAAAAGTGTTGCCCAAGTTGTTTTTCCACACCTCTGCATTTATTACAACTGCCTAAAGGATCGTATATATGATTTTAAATCTAAGTTAGTTTTTTTTTACTCCTGAAAGGAGTAAGTCTTAGTAGCAGCAGTTCTTAAAGTTTTGTTTTCAACCAGCTAAAAATGTTTTACATAGTACTCTAAACTGTTGTCCTCCACATTCTATTGTCCTAGTTGTACTGTTTTCTGATTTGTATTTATGACTTGAGACAGTAACATTTTGAATAAAAAACACACACACAAAAAAACCCTACAGTTGAAAGGAAGCAAAGAAGGAAGAAAGGAAGCAGGGGAAAGAAGGCACTAGCTATCTGAGCTGGGCTGAGAGCATAAGCAAAGAAAAGGAACTACTTTACCTAAAACAACTCTATGAAATAAGATTATTATCACCTATTTTACAGATTAAAAAATTAATGATTATTATAATGATAGCAGACTCTTACTTAGAAGAGTCAGTCATAGTTAATGCTAAGTGCTACATGTGTGTATGTTTACGTACTGGTAAATATAAAAATATCCTATATAATAAAAGGCTAATATGCAAATTGTCCCCTCGATTGGGAGGTGGACCTGGAGTTTGACCAGGGGGTAGGGCCAGCCCCATCAGCCCCCAGCCAGCCCCGCCCCTAATCACCCCACCCCCACCCCAATCGGGGTTGGGGCCGGTTGGCCAACCTCCTGCAGGCCCGGCCCTATTGGCCTGATCAGGGCAGGTCTACTGGACCCCACCTGTGCACAAATTCATGCACCGGGCCTCTAGTATATAATAAAGTGATAAAAGTAAATATATATGAATGTTTATGTGCATGTATACACTTTTATAAGTATACATATGTGTATATGTGTATATGTGTATATATTTGTACTTATCTATTTAATGTGTTTATGTATATGTATATATATTTACTTACTAGTGGCCTGGTGCACAAATTCATGCACATTGAAAGGAAATTAATTAGAAGAAATATTTTAATATTGCCATTCACCCTTTCTCTATAATAGAAGTGTCAACCAAATTCAGGATGGACAATGATAGATGGAAACACACGCATGTGATTGGCACCAGGGAGAGCTTTAAGTGTATTGTGCATGCGCGAGTCAACTTAGCCTTTTATATATATAGAATCAACTTGCTTAATTAGACCTGCTTTCTGATGTAGCTAAACTTTTTCCAGCCCAGTGAAGCACCCCAATTTCTCTTTCAGGTAATTGTCAGCAATACAGCAGTAAATATCAACATGAAGCAGATTATTATTGTAGATCACACAGAGAGAACAAAAGGTAAAATATTTAACCTGCAGCAGTGTTTGACTATATTCTGTGCAGTAAGAAAACCTGAAGTCATTTTCAAGGCCCACCATTTCTTACTTCTTTTCAGTCAGGTCAAGTTTCTAAACTTTCTAAATCTCCGTTTTC
The DNA here is from genome assembly GCF_000147115.1 of Myotis lucifugus. NCBI lineage: Eukaryota > Metazoa > Chordata > Mammalia > Chiroptera > Vespertilionidae > Myotis > Myotis lucifugus. Next base: position 414,291 of record NW_005871344.1, on the reverse strand, counting down.
AGCTAATGAAAAGAAAATAGGATTCTACCGAGTATCCTATCTACCTACTCCAGGACTTCTGTGAGGATCAAATGAGATAAGGCACAGGAAAATGCTTCACAGACATTTGGTTAAAGTGTGAAATGTTTCCACCTGGCTATAAAGCAAGTCATGTTCCTGGGCTGAAGAAACTTCAAGGAATGCTAGTCATCGCTAGGGAAAGTAATCCAGGTGTTGCTATGTGACGTCATTACCCAGTGGACACTTAGCATATTAGCCTTTTATATAGAGAGATTATCATTTATTTAATCCTTATAACAAGCAATGGAAGAGGTGCTATATTATTTGCATTCTAAATATGAGGAAACTGAAACAGAGCAAAGTCAGTAACATGTTCAAGGTCAAAGTTAATAAGCAGTAGAGTTGGGATTTAGAGCAAGACACTATGGTTCCATCATTCATGCTCTAGCCATCATGCTTACTGTCTCAAAGAAGTCAAAATATTTAAATGCATGCCCAAGGTCACACTATGAGACAGTAGCAGAAACAGGATTGAATCCAAGTGTGTCTGACTCAAGCACCTCTTTCTCTTGTGGTCCAAACTGTCTCTCAGTAGGATTACTGTATACAGTGACGAGGGGAAAGGGCATTTTCACAGATGGATTTCATGAGCAAGCACCAAGAGAATACAGAAAAAGCCCCTAAAACATGCACCCTTGCTTTTCTGACCTCCAGTACCCAAATCCCAGTGGCTAACTTCATTGCTCAGTTGAAATTCTTCCTTGGTTACACAGGCCACAACTCCTGGTCCAAGACACATACATACCACCACCATGTTTATTCACATGGAGAGAGACTTCCCTCAAGTTGATGCCTGAGTTGTTACAGCAACACAAAGACAAGGAAACCCTTGGGAGGCATCCAGAGACCAAGAAAAGCAGGTGGCCATTTTAGGATCCTGGTACTACCATGGATCCTAAAATCCAGAAACAGTCTCATAGTTCACCTGCAGATAAAGTAGCTGAGCTTGAGGAAAGTGCCAGGCACTGTGCTAAATGCCTGATATCATTAATTTCTAACAAGAGCCAAATTTTTAGATGAGGAAACTGAGGCTCAGAGATAGGATGTGACTTGCTCAAGGTGGAACTATGATTCAAACTTAGAACTAATTTCAGGGCTCATGTTCTTAGCTGCAAAGCCATGCTCCCTAAGGACTGTGACTTGCCCAACAACCACACAGATATCTGAGTGACCGAGCCAGATCCAGGGTCCTGTCCTCTCGGTTCTCTAAGGACCTCAGATTTCCCCGACTCTCAAATAGGGAAACTATCACCCACATAGAGATAAGCTATGCATTTCACCAGAGTCTCTTAACATTCTGCCCTTCATTGCCCTGGAATAGGTCTTGTTCAAACTTCCCTTCCACAGCTCAGCAAATAAGCAAACAAAAATAAAAAGCTTAGCTTTCCACAAAAATAAAAAGCTTAGCTTTCCACAACTGTAAACATCTGGCAGTCTTCCTGGGTCTCAGCTTCCTCTGGCAGGTCTAAGTGCACAACATGAGTGTATTTGGGTTTCAATAGAGGATCTCTTGCTAGAGATTAGTCACCCCCCCACACTCTGCAAAAGCAAACCAGCCTAAAAACTTAGCCATGGAAATATGTGCTCTTGTTTGTTGACCAAAAACTAAACAAATTGCTTGAGGTTTGGGGTTCAAAAATCTTTCAAAAATGCAATTTCCACATATTCATTTGGGATATGTGTGAGTATGTGTGTATGTTTGCTTAAATCTTGTCTGGAATAAGATGAAGTATAAATATAAATATGTACAAATAACTTAACATAAATAAATTTGAGGAGAAAACAGTCCTTTTCTTCAGTTTTACAAAATGAAATGGGCCAAAATGGATCTCAAAATGGAACCAGCCTTTGATAAAACTATCGAGTGGATCAAGCATCTGTGTAACTCTGGGAGTCACTTAAGCTCCCTGGGCTATAACTCCTCATCTGAAAAGTGGGGATAGTATTAGGGTAGTGTAAAATTGGCTGTGGTAAGGACATATCTAGAAAATAGTGTGAAAGCCTTAGAAACTATAGAGTCCTCCACAAAGGGAAGAGGTTGTGTTCACTGGTATTTTCCCTGGTAGACACAGGTCCCATTTTGGTGCCTTTTCCATGATTCACCACTACACCTGGTCATGCTGAACCTTGGCTGCCCAAGCACCCCAGGGAGACCTCCTCTCTCTGAGCCACCCCTCTCCCACAAATACCAGAGATTTTGCAAATTATAGGTGACAGGTGAATTTGGTTGTGGATGGAAGACAAAACTGAGGTTACCAGATTCAAGAAAACATAAGTAGACATTGAGAGTGCTAACCAGGTTGATTCCTCTCCCTGAGAGAAGAGGCAGGAGAGGACGTCCTTTGTAAGTAGCAGAGCAAAAAATTCATCTTTCTAGATGGCCTGGTAAGAGGACATCTGTAGCAGGCAGGTCAGGTATCACAGGGAAGAGGGAGTAGTAGTATTAACAAGACTGAGAGAGGATTGATCAGGGCTGGATTTTCTAATATCAGCATCAAGGAGGAATACCTAATTCCATGAATGAATGAATGAATGATTTTAGATAAAACAATATAAGAAAAGTTTAGCTCTGGTAATCTTATCCAGGATGTTCTAATCCAAAAATGAAGGAGTGATTTTACATTTCAGTTAACCTATCACTTTTGTGTTGTATGGCTTAATTTTATTTTATTTTGAATTACATATGAGGAAGAGATGCCATATTATTTCAGTGCTTTGAATATCCAATGATCCAGGAGGCACTTGGGTCCTGAGTGTCAACAAAAGCTACTAAGAGAAGACCAGATCTTATCTCTACAGTTAAACCATCTGACATGCCAACACCAGAGAGGCATTCAGTGTAAGAAATGGCATACTTCAATGGGAAAATGGGGTAAATAAAAGTGGCAACTCTGTAGAAGAAACCGATGTTCAAATCACAAGTCTAGGCAGGGCTGGCAGATGAAGCACAGTTCTGGGGAAGACTGAGAATCAAGAGGAACAGGAGCTTGATCTCAAAAGTCCAAGTTCAAGAAGGTAGCAGCTCCAGAAAGAACAGAATCAGCCATAAAATTTGACCAAAACACAGAAAGGAAGCTCAGGGAGATATTCTGGACACTGGACTGGCAAGAAACAGGACAGGCAGTGTCAAGTTTGGTGGGTATTACAGGTGGCATCTCCCCCATGCCACGTTATGCCCTGAGTGGATGGAGAAACACTGGCTATCCACATCTTAGATTCCGATAATCAGGGAAACCAGGGCACTGTTCCAACATATAGGCATCTTTATGTCATTGAACTTGAGGGAAAGAGAAAAATGGCAGTTAAACAGAGGTCCTGGAATAAGAAAGATCAGGTGAATACAATACCAATTTCAAAACCATTGGCAGAATATGAAAGAGTAGGAAACAAGGCCAAATGATAACTATAGAGGTGTTGGAATGGGTATGATAACAAAGCCAAAGGTACAGGCAACGTAAGAGGTTTTACAATACTTTTTCATGGACATGTGCTAGTTAGTGTGAATCAGACTAGTTTAAATAGCCAGGTCAGTATGAATATCAAGCAAAAATGTGGCCTAAACAAGCCCAAACCACTCAAGTTGACCTGCCACCTGACATCACTGCTGAATTCTCCAAGAAGTAGCCAAAAAGCTCTGCTCAGAAACCAGCAACAAAACAACAAGAAAGCCTACTGCATGGGAGAATATATTTGCCAATGTTATCTTTGATAAGAGCTTAATCTCCAAAATTTATTGGGAACTCATACAACTTAGCAAAAAGAAGATAAACAATCCAATCAAAAAATGGGCAAGGGACCTAAATAGACACTTTTCAAAAGAGGACATTCAGAAAGCCAGGAAACATATGAAAACATGTTCAAAGTCAGTAATCATTCAAGAGATGAAAAACAAAACAACAATGAGGTACCATCTCACACCTGTCAGAATGGCCATCATCAACAAATCAACAAACGACAAGTGCTGGAGAGGATGCGGAGAAAAAGAAACCCTCTTGCACTGCTGGTGGGAATGCAGACTGGTGCAGCCACTGTGGAGAACAGTATGGAGTTTCCTCAAAAAGTTAAAAATGGAACTCCCATTTGACCCTGTGATCCCACTTCTAGGAATATATCCCAAGAAAACAGAAACACCAATCAGAAAGGATCTATGCAACCCTATGTTCATAGCAGCACAATTTACAATAGCTAAGATTTGGCAACAGTCTAAATTCCCATCAACAGATGTGTGGATTAGAAAACTGTGGTACATCTACACAATGGAATACTACGCTGCTATAAAAAAAGAAGGAATTCTTACCATTTGCAACAGCATGGGGGGAACTGGAGAGCACTATGCTAAGTGAAATAAGCCAGTCAGAGAAAGGTAAATATCACATGATCTCACTCATTTATGTAATATAATTAACATCATAAACTGATGAACAGAAATAGATACAGAGACAAAGAAGCATCGAACAGACTGTCAAACTACAGCAGGAAGGCAGGGAAGGATTGTGGGGGAACTAAGAGATCAACTGAAGGACTTATATGCATGCATATAAGGATAACCAATGGACACAGACACTGAGGGGGGGGGAGAGGGCATGTGCCGGGGGGCAGGGGAGTCTGAGGGGGAGGTCAATGGGGGAAAAGGGAGACATATGTACTACTATTTACAATACTTTAAACAATAAGAAAAGAAAATAAATATAAAAAAGAAGTAGCCAAGTGAGAGTCTGAGATCTGGGATGGGGAGCAGAAGATGGATGAGAAAAAATATGTTATTATTTTTAACAGGTGGAGCTCAAATTCCTCCTAGGGAGAATCTTTGTTTATTAAAATTCCTTAAAATAGCTTAAAAAGAAAATACCATTCTGATCAATGTGTAGGCAGGAGATAAGGCATAAAAAGAGTGAAATAATGTACACTACATCCAAAATCAATAGGAGTTTGGGGGTACAGAAAAGAGAGATTAGTGAGAAGGAGGGGGAATAAAGACCAGTGAGTTGAAACAGCATGAGACTAGGCCACTGCATAAAAAGAGCAGTGGAAACTTCCCAGTGCCAAGATTGCCAAAAGACAATTTAAACTATGAGGCCTTGTATCAGTCAAAATTGCTGCATAACAAATGATCCCAGTACTTGAAACAACAATAAACAATTATATCTTGCTCACACATCTGCAAATTAGCTGAAAGTCTAGGCTGAGTGTAGCTCATGTATTTGTTACAGGTCTATGACATATGGTTTCGTTCTTCTGGAACCAGCAGAATAACTAGTGCACATTTTTCTCTTTGCAGTAGCAGAATTATAAGAACCAGATCCCTCTTCTCAAGCATATTCCAAGCCTTTTCTTGCTATGTTGGCTGAAGCAAATCAGGTGACCAAGCCAACTATCAATGAGCTGAGGAGATAAACTCCTCTGATGGAGGAGGGGGAGGCAGTAGGAAGTAGATATTTGCTAACCCATGATTTAATCTACCAAAAACCTCATGCTAAATTTGAAATTACTTGCACTGCTGCAATGTACTAGTAAGTTCCTTCTCAGACCCCTCCATCAATCTTCAATAAATGTACTACAGATACAAATTGTTTGAACTGATTTTTGTAAACAATCATGGCACAGGAGCAACATGTTGTGGAGCAGAAAGTAGATGGAAATAGTGAGGTGATCCATTAAAGAGAAAGCAGAGTCAAAGGTAACCAAGAGCAAATAATGCTGAAAGTCATTGGGAAAGGCAGGGAAGTAAGGATTGGAACCGAGCACTTTAGATCTCAGGGAGGGCTCAACTGTCAACTGTGTTACCTAAGACTTTACTAATGGCTATTGGTGAATGAGGCCAGACTGCCATTTCCTTGTCTGCCAGGAAGCTCTGTCTGGACAAGTCAAGCCAAAGAAGCCTCAGGGCTCATTCTGAACAGCTGGGAAGGAGGCACTAACTAGGTCAAGATCAGAAAAAGAGAGGGTTCTTATTTGAGTACAAGGTAAGGGTCTTTTTTTATGAATCAGATCATAAAACAAAGTCGTGAGAAATAAAATATATAGCCATTGTAGGATTATCAGAGAGGCTAACTTGAAGATTAGTCACCATATACACTTAACTAGGGCACTTCACCCATGAAATGGAGAGCATTGAGCATTGCACTTCAGTGCAAGGGAGGTAGAAAGGCAAGAATTACTGGGTTACAAACTTGCTCAAAATCAGGAACTAGATATACTACTTTATTATCTGATTTAATCCTCACAAGCCCTCTTCTCCCCAGAGGTAGGATTAATTATTCTTACTTTGTGGACAAGGAAATAGGATCAGAATGGCTGACCTTTTTCTAATGTAAAAGGCAAGATTATACATGTAGGGTGGTGATGAAGCCACTCAGCTTTCATGAGAAGAGGAACAGGGGAGCAAAGGACTCAGCAGATCTCCACATACAATCCTGGTTGGGTGACTTTATGAGGATTCTTGTCAGACTAGTGGAGCTTGAAAGGAAAAATCCTGAATGAGCTTTTATGACTATAACTCAGGTAATGTCTTAAGACCTCAAAGCCTTTACAATTGCAAATCAGATCAATTCTGATCCTTTTGGCCAGAATGAAGGAAAAATACCTAAAATATAGGGTGCATTAATTTCATCTTATATTTATCTTTACAGATTCCTCATGGTATCACCACAGCCAGAAAAGGAGAAAGGAGCTGGGGCAGGGGAGAGCACTGACATTTAATACATGCTATTTTGTGCCACTGTGTATAAGTCAACAGATTTAAAAATGCCAATGAAGATTATAGAAGTACCACTATATTATGACACTACCACGGGCTGGTAAATTGAGGAAGAAAGGTAAAGTCAGAAGAAAATTCTATTGTTGGCTTTAACACACTTACCTGTGCTTAGGGCCCCCAAATTACCATCTTCCATAAGTTAAATGAACATTGTTGACACCAACAATCCAAATTAAAACAAAATAAAATGAACAACAACAAACCCCCACCCAGATAACCCAAATGGTCTTAATGTGACTGCTTGATTACTTGGCCTTTGTTTGTCTTTAGTATGACATCATTAATGCAGTCAGTGATGGCATGTAGAGATATCAAGAAAACAACCTTCTCAATACTACTACGAGCATCTTTCTGTGCATATGGATAAATCCTAGGCTTCATACCCTTTCTCATAAGTTTACTTCAAAATTGCCTGGAGAAAGCCAGTAAGAGAAGGTGGGGTGTGCAGTTTTCTTTTGTGTTCACTACACAGTAACCGTTTACTTTTTGGAATCTTTCGGATATGCATCCAAATTTCTGTGGCAAATCTTTCTAGTCTCGGTGTTTAGAGCAGCTTGAAATAGATTCAGTACTCAGTAACATTGAGACTTCGTCAGATGCCCCAAACTGTGTGCAGTTCAAACAGACAAACAAAAAAACTAATCGAATTGTTAAGAGAAAGATAAATCTCTCTCAAAAGGCAAAACATACAATTTTTCTTGACTATGCTTTTCCTTTATTTGTTGTCTGCTCTTGAGGACTCAATTGATGTGAACTTCATTAAAATAACAGGAAAGGCTCAGAGGGAGATCACATTCAGGTTTGTTGGAGATGAAATGCATTCATTTCTACCACAAGACCTCCATCGTTTTCCCCTGGATCCGTTTTGGTTGCTCAAGCACCAATAGAGCTGGTAGCAGCTACTTGTATGTACCAGAGCCTAATGGAAACTGTTTTTATGGCAGTATTCTGGCCTTACTCTGATCTGTTACTTGCCAAGAGCTATTCCCCCAGACTTATCAAGCTTACTTTAGGAAAAATGCCTGCCTAGTAAAAGAATATTATTGGGGATATTATCAAGGCAAAGTTGTAAGAATGTCTCATTCCACTTTATTATGCACTCACTAATACTCATATTAAATGAGTAAAGAAAAAAGATTCTAGATATCCAGTGTTTTCATCCCTTAGACAAATACTTTGACCCTTTAGTAATCTTAAATACCTTAATGGATAAATACTGTGCCCAATTTTAAATATGTGTTTAGCTTCCTTTTTTAGAGGCTTCTTGGAGTTTGCGCCCTCAGGAATATAAAACCTTCCCTCCTCTCCTCTAATAATGTCTGAGTTCTCCCGCTTTGTGCATGCCGCTAGACCCCCACTCCCACTCAGAGCACACGGAGATCTCAGGCTGCACTGGATATAACCGAAAGCCCGTGCTTTCTCTCTCAGAAGGAACTGGGGTGAGAATCTCTCAGCTGTTCCCCTTCCTTCCTTTCTGCATGTAGTTTTTGAACCAGGGAAGTCATGTGACATTGTGTGTCTGTATCAGACTTTCTACCACACAAGCCCTCTGACAAGCAGAAAGTAGATGCTCCTGATGCCCTTCCTTCATCCCTCCCATGAACTCTGCATCCACTCATTACTGGTTTGACGAACCTAACACAGAACCACCAAATAAGCTAAAATAGGGGAAAGCAAAACGTACATAAAAAAGTCTTCACCAAACCATGTTCAGTTGAATCACCCCCAAATCATCTGGACAGCAGACCACAGTATGAGAAGTTTGATTTGCTTTCATTTGTTTGTTTGTGTCTTTGTTTCTCTATCAAGGAGCCTGCATGATCTTTTTGGAGTCTGAGTTCTCGGTGCCCTAAATTGCCCTTACTTTAACTCTCAATTTCATTTTCAAAAGGAAACAGTCCTGCAACTCCACAGGGCTTTGACACTTTGCAATGCATTTGAGGGCGGAGGACCCCAAGGGCTGAGACCATGTTTTCGAAGCAGGATGGAGGATGGTGATGGGATTGGGTAATGGGAGCTATTTATTTACCACCAGCTGCCTCCAGCTGCGACACCCTGCTAGGTTATGGAATAAAGCACAGTAAATAAACACCGGGAGGAGACATGCTGAAGCATAGCATACATGGAAATCCATCTCCTCGCAAATCCTGGAAAAATATGTACTCAGTGATGAGCATGTCCAAAATAAACCATCCCACGCCAACAATTTGGAATGATTTCCATGTTGCTGCCCCAGGAGCAATTCAGAGGAGTAAAGCAGAGTTGCTAGGGTCATTGCTCGGAGCAGGTGCACTGCCCTTCACCTCCCCTTACAAGGCTGACTCCTGTCCATCCTCCAAGACTTAGCAGAGGCATCATCTCCTTGGGGACATCTTCCCTGACATCTGCCACCAAGTTGCTTCCTCAGAGCTCCCACAGTCCCTGGACTTACCTTGTCACAGCACTCCTCACATTTTATTGAAGTTACTTACATAGTTGCTTTCTCCCCCACTAAGCATAGGAGTCAATGGAATCATGGACCACGTTCTTGCCATCTTCATATCCCCAGCACTTAGTACAATTGCTGCTGGAAGCTACTCAGTAAATGTTTGCTTAGCTAAGTACATTCTTCTTGGAAGCTTCATTATTTTTGGTCCTTAGTTTTTGTTGTTGTTGTTTTTTAAAGGAATAAAAAGTGCTAGAAGGGAACTTGAGTATTACCTGGAGTCCATAAACCAAAGATACCAAATATAAGGACCTGTATCCTGCCCCTTCCTGCTCCTGAGCATGGTGATTTCTCAGTTTCTCTCTTCTCTATCCTTCCTTTCATCTCCCCTCTCCTGAGATCCCACAAAAAAATAAAAGCAATGAGGTGGTCCACAATTAGGCAACGCTAATCTCATCCCACCTCTTTATTTTTCAAATGAAGAAACTGAGTCTCAGGACATCCTTCCCCTATTTCCACCTTTATTTCTCATCTTCTCAGCTCATTTTTACCTGTCTTTATGAGAGTTTACTTTTAATCCTCACTCCACCCCATCCACAATGAGGAATGTGGATCTAGATACTGACATTCTATGACACTGTATTGGCCCACCTTCATAATGAATAAAGCTTTCAGAAAGGTTAAAATGTTAAGTGAATATGACTCTGATACCTCCTGGATTATATCTCTTTTCCCTTGTGGCTTGTCAATCAGGTCTAAAGGGACTGCCTCACCTACCCCAGCTTGAGATGACCCAAGTCAATTTATAGGAAATTCATACTTTCCAATAATATTAAAAGATCAGCAATAGAATCACCTTTATTGAACACCTACTAAGCACTCTGCATTCTGCTGGTTGATTTGCATCCATGATCCCATGTTATTCCCACAAAAACTCGGCAAGGCAGATAATATCCCCATTTGACAAATGAGAAAGCTGAATCTCAAAGAGGTTAAGTAGCATGCCCCAAATCATATAGCCAGTAGGTAGATAAGCCATATTCAAAACTAGCTCTCTTGTTCCAAAGCACACATGTGTTCTGTCACTCAATAGAGAAAACATTTAAGTAAAGGGAAAGTCCTGTTTAAATGCAGAATCTAATTTATATACCCCTTTCTGGTGGGCTTCCATACAGCCCTTCAGCTCTTGCCCAGCATCATCTTAAAAGCACCACTAAACACCTGTCACGAGGCTCATAACTGGCCTTGAAGGATTGCCCTGTGGGTTTTGCAATTGTTATTAAAACTGTGGAAACTCAGTAACTTCCTGGAAATTGCAGATTTAGCCATAATGAAGTGACCATTTTAGCCAAACCAAATTAACTTCTCAAACAGTGTTCCCACTAACTCCAAACAATACTCCTGCTAACCCGAAACTCTACAGACTTTAAAGCAAAGAATAAAGACCCTGCAGGACTTTATTCCTTCTCAAACATTTTCTTTTCCTGACATCCAAATTTATGGTCAACTTTTATTCCTTAATTTTACTTTTTCAAATCAATAACTTACAATCAAAGTGGTTGTTGATTCTGAAACCAGAAGTAAAAGTTCAACAGTGATTCAGCAAATAGGGGTATTCCAAGAACTTAGTGCAAGGAATACATCCATTCCCTCTTTTATCTTCAAACAGTCCTTTTGGGTACAATTTTACCCCCACACGATAGATGAGAGATTAAGTACATTGCCTAATGTCACACAACTGAGAAGATGTTGAGAAGAATTCAAACCCAGGATTTGGGTTTTCTTTTGTTTGTTTGTGTTAAAAAAAAAATCTCCCAACCTGAAGAAGCAGAGCTACACAATAATGAGTCATTTAGAAAATGATAAGATGCCCATTATGAGCAGTGAAACAAGAAACAGCAGAGGATGTGTGATTTAGTGCACTTTAAATAAAAATTTGTGGTGAGTAACAGGATTGGGATCTAGACAGGAATTCAGGGCCAGATCATTGAAAACCATATAAAGGCACTTGGGCACTAGGCAGAGCAGAAAGTTTAAATAGACATAAGTAATTAATTCATCATTCTTTCAACAAATATTTTATGTAGTACCAACTATGTGTTAAGTCCTGGGGACAAAACTGTAAACACAACAGATGTTTCCTGTCTTCATTGGACCTACAGTTCAATAGAGATTATGGGTCATTTCCATATAGAGTGGAAAGTGTTCTGATAGGGAATGAATAGGGTGCAGGAGAAGTATTGGGAGAACCAGTGAAGAAAAGGCTTCCTAGGGGAAATGATGCCTACACCAAGGCTTGATGAAGGGGAAGTGTGGGGAAAAGGTAGTCAAGGAGATTGTTAGAGTCAGTGGAAAAAGTATGAGCATGGCTAGAGGTGAGAGATGGTGAAAAGATGGCAGAGTGGCTGATGAGCATGGATAAATTTGAAGCTGGGGATGTAGATAAGGCTGGAAGGGCGAGATCAAGAAGCCAGGGAGTGTTATAAGTAATTTTTGCCTTAGAAAACCACCCTGATTGTGGTGGCAATGATAGACATAGATTCAAGACTCTCTGTCTTTAATATACATACCATGAGAATGTGGTTGGAAAAGTTGATGGGACCTCAGGAAGCAAATTTTGTCTTAGTTATCAATTGAGATGGTTTTAGCGATAAGCAATAGAAATTCACACTGATTTAAATAATAATGAAATAATAAAAAAAATAATAATACAATCAGAGGCTCAATGATATCATCAAGCCAACTTTGTTTTTGTTTCTTTCCATTTCCATTCAGCCATCTTGAACATGAACTTGTCCTAAACTTGATCACCCTTGAGACTGTAAAGTGAATGCCAGTAGCAATTGAGGCTATGTGTCTCTGTTATCATCCACCAGGAGAGAGAGGAAAAGCCCTTTTTTCTCAAGCATGGAACCTAAATCCCTTCTGGTTATACTCACAAGTCACTTCTGTATCACTGGTCATGGGGGAAATGCTATGTGTTTATTGGCTTAGGTGAATTGAGATCTACCTTTGAAACAGGGATGGTGTCAACTTTCCCCATATCTCACAGTGGAGGATATTGACACTTGAAAGAAAATATGGTTGTGTTAGGAAGGAAGAAGCTGAGGAATGGGGGCAGAGCTTACTACACTCCACTGTTACAAATGGGGTACCTTTGCTTTTGAATAAATGACTACCACAGCCCTGATCGAGCCTGCTGGAACAGACCAGCCTCAAGTCAACCCCTCATCAATTATTCATTCAACACCAACAACACCAAAATGATAACATCTTATCTCCTGACTTGGTAAATTTAATTATATAGAAGTAATCGTGTGCCTAAACAACACACACATTGAACCTAAGCAATTCTGGATAAAATAGAAATTTATTAAACCTGTCTTCATATTCACATAAATTTTAAAAAATGATACTATCTAGGCCAAGACCTTTTTTTTTACTTTTTCCTTCACAGAATAATGTTGAGGATCAATTTCTCCAGCTTAACATCACCAGCCTTGGCAGCAGCTCATATTTGGAATATAAATGATGTCATCTGGTTGGCCTTTTCCCATCACAAACAGTAAATCTCTGAATCTGGAGAGCTCTTTTATTTGGTTACACATATTGTACAGCATCAAGGGGTTAGAACACATGTGCTGGAGATTATTAAAATCATCTGGAGGAGAATGGCTTATTATTGGAAAGTCCAGAACTTACGACCCTTTCATGCCTGGTATCTCCATCAACTCTTCTTTTGCTCTTACCTTTTCAAAGCAACAATTGTGGCCTGTTGGCTCATGAGCATTTGCAGACTAAAGTTTTGCTGGTGCACTATGTTTAATCTCCAGAAAAAGATATCCCCAACATAGCATAGAGCAAGGAGGACAGGATTAGAATTCAGGAAGGCAGCCTCAGCTCCAACAACATGCCGATATAGATGGCTTTGGACAAGTCATTTAAACTCTTAGCTTAAGTTCCTCATCTGTAAAGTGGAGATAGATGATTACTTACCTCAGAGGATTGTTTCAGAAAAAACAATAAACAGTTACTGCCTATTTGTTTATTGCTTTATAATTTGCTAAGATATTTTCAATTACATTAGCATTAGATTTGTACAGAGAAGACACTCAGTTGATGTTTGTTGAATAATATGACACTAGGTGGTGGTAATTTGGTTTGATGGACTCTGAGTCATCAAGTTATCCCACATTTTGAACTTCGTTTTCTTCATTTATATTGTGCATTCAATTTTATCTTCCTTTTAGAGTTGCTGTGAGAAATAAACAAAATAACACACGTGAAGCATTAGCGCTGTGCCTTGCACATCAGTGTGCTCAAGAAATAGAGGTTCCTTTTCCCTTTTCTCCAATCCTTTCTTTTATAAGAGTCTCATGTTTCTCATCCTACAGAATCAGTAATAATACTGACATTCTAGCTATTAAAGGACACAGCTGTGGAGCAGACAGAACAGCAAGCCCAGGCTGCAGTCCTAGCTTTCCAACTTTGCAGTTGTGTGAACTTTGGCAATTTTCTCTGTTCCCCTGTCTGAAAGTGAAGGAGCTGATCTAGATCTGAAGTTCTCAAACTTTTGAACTTCATAGATGAAACAAGGAAGCACAACAACCACAAACCAGAAGCCTCACATAGAATGGCCAACTGTTTGACTTGACAAATAGATATTTTTTAGATAACTGCCACTTACCATTACAATCATTTCAAACAAAAGAAAAAGAACACCCTCCCCCCCCCAAAAAAAGAGCAAAATTTCAGAATACAAGGCATCTCTTTAAGTAAAATACACTAACTTGAAAAGACTGACTACGGAAAAAGTGATGAATTGTCTTATTGTCCTCATATTTCCCCTCATTTTCCCACAGACTGGTGAAAATCAGTCAGGACCAAACATTGGTCTTTAGAGTAGCATATGGGAACCACCAGGCTGAAGACCTGGGAGGTTTCTTCTGGCATGAATGTCCAGTGATTCTATCATGATTCCACTATGGTGGGAAACTATACTGCTAAAACAGGGTTAGTTGGGTAAGATTAATAAGATCTTACAGCAAGCCAATTCAGAGAGGAAATCAATCCAATAACTAATTTCCCTGAACTGAATGATTCTCAGTGGAAATGGGGAGTTTAGTTTAGTCAAAACAGTCTAAGACAGTGGTTCTCAACCTGTGGGTCGCGACCCCTTTGGGGGTCGAACGACCCTTTCACAGGGGTCGCCTAAGACCATCGGAAAACACATATATAATTACATATTGTTTTTGTGATTAATCACTATGCTTTAATTATGTTCAATTTGTAACAATGAAAATACATCCTGCATATCAGATATTTACATTACGATTCATAACAGTAGCAAAATTACCATTATGAAGTAGCAACAAATATAATTTTATGGTTGGGGGTCACCACAACATGAGGAACTGTATTAAAGGGTCGCGGCATTAGGAAGGTTGAGAACCACTGGTCTAAGATATCATGCATTGATCAACACATAGGAATGCCCACAGGTTCTCAAGACACTTCCTTGTCCCTAACATTAATCCTTCTGACTCAGGCTCTGTTTTCTGCTGACTGTAAAATGATCATTATCACAGTTGCATCTACCCATATCAAAATATGAAAGACATGTGAGCAGATTCAGTAGATCCAAAGTATTCCTAACTCAGGTACCACATGTCCACTCTAAGGTCAACTTTTCTAACACCTTCCACTCTCTAATCCAGGGGTGGGCAAACTTTTTGACTCGAGGGCCACAATGGGTTCTTAAACTGGACCGGAGGGCCGGAACAAAAGCATGGATGGAGTGTTTGTGTGAACTAATATAAATTCAAAGTAAACATCATTACATAAAAGGGTACGGTCTTTTTTTTTTTTTTTAGTTTTATTCATTTCAAACGGGCCGGATCTGGCCCGCGGGCCGTAGTTTGCCCACAGCTGCAATCTCAGGCCAAAAAAAGACCTTTGAGTTTTACCATGTTGTTCTCAAAGCCCCTGCATGAATACTACATATTTTATCACAGAGGTTCTACTAGTAAATACAGACTCTGATTTATTGTCATCACTCTTTTCTAAAAAACTAGTTTATCTGATTTTTGACCAATTTAGATATGGACAAGCAGAATAGAGGTAAGAGAAGCTATTAAGACAAATCAGTGGAGGCTATGCTTGACTTCTCAGAAGGAGATAAAATAAAAAACAAACAGAAGTAACACTCCTGCTACTTCGAACAATAGTTGAGGTTCATACTTGTGATTAAATCACTATGCTTTAATTATGTTCAATTTGTAACAATGAAAACACATCCTGCATATCAGATATTTACATTACGATTCATAACAGTAATGTCATGAATCTATGACATTACTGTTATGTGATTCTAAGTCATCAAGAAAAGTTTAAACCATACTCTATAACCTTTTAAAGGAAGTGAATGGTTACAGATTTTAGCCAAATTGGCTAAAACAATGCTCAGAGGGTCATGCCTCAGTTCTCAGGAAAGTCACCCAAGGTAGGTGGATGTTATTTCTCCTATGATCCATGACATTCTCCTAGTTGAGGTAGTAACAGCAATTGGAACAGCAGCCTTAATGACTGACCATTGTATTATACTTTGCCTCTTCTGAAGTACTCCTCACATCCTTTTTCTCATTAATATTCAGATCAATCCTGTGAGGGAGAAATAATAATTATTATTACCCATTTATTTCTCCAAATGAGGAAACCAAAACTCAGAGTGAATTAATAGCTTGCCCAAGACAGCAGAGTAAGGGGCAGGGTACACAAACCCAAGGCTTCTGACGCTACACCCAGTGCTTTTCCCACCCTCTGCTCCTTGCTCATCCTTATAAATAGCTATAAGACTAAGAGGCTCAAAGGCACTTCCTTCTGGTTCTCAGGCCCATTATAAATGCCACTTGCCCTGGGGAGGAAAATAAAGTCCACGCTCTTTACTGGCCTATGTGCTAAGTCATTGGCGCCCAGAAATAACCTCCTGGAGACTAGGGCCTTGTATTTACCACAAAGCAGTGGGTAAATAGCTAGTTGGTGTTTTAGTGTTTTGTGGTCACTTAATCTGTTGTGTTCCTTCTCAAGACTCCGAAGGTTTCCTTTTTCAGTTAATTTTTATTTACGTTTCTGAGGTCTGTGTTGTTTGGGGTTTGGTTCATTGGATGTTTTTCTTGGAATGTGTTGCCATTGGCTTCAGGATGTCCTGCTCTGCTATTTCATGGAATTTTCCCTGAATGTGGATTGCTATGTATTCCTTCAGGGCAGTGAGCCAAGGCAGTGCTGGTATGTAATCTGTTTCTCTGGCCAGAGGACTTCTTGTCACCCATCCACATGGTGCTTGATTGTATTTCTCCACTGATAATTCCCCTCCTGTCTGTTAATGTGCAGCGACCTTGGAGGTTAGCCATCTTGTGTGTTGTGCGTTGTTGGCTCTGGATAAGACGAGCTCAGTGGCTTCTGATAGAGATTGTGTCAACTGATTCTACCAGTTTGTCCTATCAGCCCAGGGTTGGGGAAAGAGATACATGCCAAATGTTATGGGAAGAGTGGAGAAGGCTCATAGGGTTAATGCTACAGACAAAGCAAGTGTGTGACTGAAAACATCCAGCCCTCCACACAGCCCTGTGCCCCAGTAGGAGACAGATCCAGGGATGCCAGGTGCATTGCAAGCACCACAGGCTCCCATGACCCTCAGCAAGCCTTTCTTCCTTTGTCTTTGACAAGCCCATAAATGATGTGCCAGAGAAAAATAAGAATTTGTTCCATATTAGAAAGTTTTGTCCTTTGGATATTGTTTTTTGTGAGTAGGAAAAAAAAGAAAGGTCAAGTAGCATTTGGTCATGTAAATGGTATGTTTTTCTCAAGGCGTTCAGCCTAATGAAGATGCAGAGCACACGCTGAGGCAAAACTTGTCCTGCGTAAATCATTTCTTTGGATGTTTTACTTATTGTACTTCATCTTATTGTTTTGCTTATGTGTTCTATACCCTTACTCTTTTCACAAAGAATTTAGGATAGCTTACAAAAATATGTCAGTACAAAATGAAATTGCCCTAAATCATTGGAAGAAGCAGGGTGAATGGACAATATCAAAGATGTGCATACGATTAGTGGGTAGCACTTTATAACAAATGCCCTTGTAAAATTGTTAAAAGTGATTTACAAAATTGCCTCGAAAAGCCTACTGTTTATCATTAAAGTGTGCTGGCTCTCTAATCTGTAGTTTAAATGGGTGCATTAAAGAGTCTGCACCCAAGTTAATTTTAATTTGGAGGTGGAGGAAGCCAACTTCAACCTCAAGCTGACATTACGTGCTCTGGCACACCTCTAAAGGCTAACAGTTTTCTTCTTTGCAAGGAGATAAAAGGAGAACTAATATTTACTAGGTACCTAATATGTATGAGGCATTATATCAATGACTTGACATTTAATAATCCATTGAGATCTCGCAACCAGTCTATGAGATAGGAATTACTTCCATTGGACAGATTACATAACCAAAGTTGAGTAACTTACCCAATTTCGCCAACTAGCAGAGACAAAACCAAAATCAATACAGGAATGTTTGACCTCAAAGCCAATGTCCTCATTTTATTAAACTCTCTGCCTGAGACACGAGTAAGAATTTGTTGAATGTGTTTGCCCCAGTTGGTATGTATGAAAATTATCAAATAAAGGTGGTTCATTTCAAGATTGTGCTCATGCTAAAGGCTGACCAGAAAATGACCAGAAGTTAAAAGAAGATCGCAGTGTCTACTAGTTAAGGTCAGCAGAAAGGAATAGCTGTGGTTATCTGTGGATACTGGGCACTGGCATACACATGTCTTCCAATGAGCCCAGACAGAACAGATCCTAAACTCCTCCAAATTAGAGGCCATAAAAGGAAGAGTAGGAAGCTATAGTCCTGATACAGAAGGAACAGTCCCATTGCTCAGAGAAAGAATGGCCACTGGTTGTTTGTTGAATTGGAAAAGTACTTCCAAGAGTTCCAAAGAGACAAGAAAAATACTGTCATTTGAAATAATAGTTGCCACTTACAAGGTACCTATTAGGTGACAGTCACACTCTGTGTTTTATTGCTAATCTTCATAATGAATCTCTCTGCACACTATTGATTCTGACCCCTCTTTTTTCAAAAGAAGAAACAGACTCAGAAATTGTATAGATGGCTATGGCAAGACCACTAATAAGGTGCAGAGATAAGGTCTCAAATGTAAGCTGTCTAATATGAACAACCACACATTTTCTACTATGCTTTGCTGCTGCTCTTGTACCAGTCAGGTCAACCTGAAAGCTCAGGCCAATGGAGTAACACTGATGCCAAAGACCAAATTTGGAAGGAACAGCAGCATCTACTGCTGGAATCTTCTAGGCAGCAGAGAGCTGTCTACAACAGCAGTAAACTGATGGCCTCTGGGTAGGACATGACCTTCAGCCCACTGCCAGGGAAAGGAAAGGGAGAGAACTGGGACCTTCAAGACTCTCATGAAGGGAGGGGCAGGTGTTTCCTACTCCCTTAATGTAGTGGCTCTTTCTTAGGCTGATGAGACTTGGGGATGCAAATAATTTCACCAAGTTATCTATAATGTAAAGGAAAAAACTACAATTAAAGTAAGTCTCTCTTTCTATTAGTTTGCTAGGACTGACAAACAAAATACCACAGATTGGGTGGCTTAAACAACAATAGTTATTTTTGTACAGTTCTGGAGGCTGGAGGTCTGAGATCAAGGTGCCAGCTAGTTCAGTTTCTGGTGAGAACTCTCTTCATGCCATGTAGACAGACCACTGCCTTCTTACTGTCCTCTAATGGCCTTTCTCTGTGATTGCATGGAGAGTGTGCTCTCTGGTGTATCTTTTATAAGGACACTAATCCTATTGGATCAGAATCCTGCCCTTATGATATCATTTAACCTTTATTACCTCCTTTTAGGTCCAATATACAAATGCATCTGATTGAAGGTTAGGATGTAGGCATAGGAACTTTGGGGGGACATAAGCATTCATTCCATAACACTCTTCCACTCCAGACCATTTGTCAGCCTATTCCTCTCTCCAAAGGCAATCACTATGATCCTTTTTTGAGCTTTTTGCCAAAAACCTTCTAAGTATTTCATGTGTCTAGACAAATGAAGGGACACTAGATACTGTGTTCTACATCTCCCTTTCTTTCTCCAGTAAGTACAAGGTAAGGACTGTCTCACATGTGTGCATATACCTTCCTCTTCCATTCTTTCTCAACTGCATAGTAGTCCGTTAAATTACCATAATTCAATGCAATCAATCCCATAGTTCTGCATATCAAGTTTATGTTTAGTCATTGGATTTTACAAACAATGTTTTAGGGAACATCCTTATTCAAATAATTTTGTCTACATAAATAGAAAAAAATTGGGGGTTAAAGTGTACATGCTTTTCAAGATAGACAGGTATTGCCAAATCACCCTCCAAAAGGTTGCTGCAAGTTACAATTTTAACATGAAAGTATAATTAATAGTGTGAATAAGAGCTCCAAACTTACTTTCTAAATATGAATTCAATAAGCCAATATTATTAAACCCCTACGAGAAAGAAGAGAAGGTTTCAGAATGTCTTTCTCAGCCTCCTGTCTCTCCCGCTTCAATTCATTTCTTCCAAGATGCTGGAATGTAAATCTGATCTTGTCACTCTCTGCTCCTTAGCACCCATTTCATGAAATCCCAGCTGGCATAGAATCCAGCACAGCTTGCTGATTTCTGCCCACTTCACCATGTCATCTCTGACCAACCATTCCCTCCCATAGGTTGTAGCTTTCAGTCAGAGCAAATCAATAACATTGGAAATTCTAATGGACTCCAAACCTCTCACACCTCTGAACTTTCTCATGTGCCAACCTCTCTTTCCATGTCTGTCTTCCCTGGCAAAGTCTTATTTATTCTAAAATCTCTCAAGTGTCACTTTGCCTACAAAGATTTTACCCTTTCTCCCACATGGCCTGAAGAACTATGTCTTCTGTAAAACTAATAAGTTATGTACATTCACATCAGCAAATGTTATTACTATAATTTGTGTATACTTCTCTGGCTTCCTATTGGATTGTAGCCATTATGTGAGAGTAAAAAAAAATTCATCTTCTTATTTCGAATGAACTCATTTAATCTTCAGAATGACACTTTGAAGTAGATGCCTTTACTATTATTATTTTATGGATGATAAAAATGAGACATCAAGGTATAAAGTAACTTGCTCAATTATAGAGAAAATAAGTGTCAGAACTGTGACTTGAACTCAGCACAATGGTGTAGAACCCTTACTACATAAAAATTATCATAAGATGTTTCTGAACCCCCAAACCTCCTCTTCTTACTCTTTCAGAGAGGGTTCCTCTTGTTTTCTTCTTTATTAGTCTTTCTATATCTTCTCTCATTACAACTTGGTTTCTTCCTCCCACAAACTATATTGATGCCCTCCTAATTATGGACATCAGTTTACCCTCTCCTGGATCCAGCCTCAAAACCTTCTTCTTACAACCATCTAGGTACTCAGCATACAAAGCTCCTATCCCAACTACCAGGGCCCACCCATCATAGGGAGGAGTGGAGAATTATAGATAATAATTATAATATGAATGAAGCATCTGCTTCAGGCTAAGTTCACTAGAAACTAGACTCTTAATTGAGACTTAGCATTCAGAACTTTATTCAGGAGTACTTTAGGGAGGACAATTGTGGAAGGGAAGATGAAAGACATAGGGTTGAGCAGAGTGAGAAGTTGAGCTGTGATATGCTCCCAACAAGGCCTCAGCTGATCCCAGAAGGAGTTTTGTATTGAGATGGCCTTTCAGAGCAATACTAGGTTGCAGTGAGATAGCCCAGCCATTGATCAGTCATTGAAAGCAAGCTCCTCCTTGAGAGGATGTGTGACATTGGGCTAAGCAGTTTCCTTCTTTTTCCAAGGAGGATTGGCATGGAGGGCCATCTTCAGCAGCACTCCCTGCAGCTGGGGCAGTAGGTCCATTCCTGAAGAGGGGTCTCTATGGCCCATCAGAGCATCCACTCACCATTTCATCCTTTAAATGCCTACAATCATAATATTGTAAGCACTGTGGCTTCATTTTTCAGATGGGACAATTAAGGCTCAGCAAGGTAAAGTAACTTGGAAAAGACCATGGACATATACAGTGGCAACTGAGCTGGTATTGGAACCCAAGCCTGGATGAGTGTAAAACTCATGTCCCTTCTCTACATTAAGCTAACTCCCTCAGGCACATTATAAATTGTATGACAGCATGTATGTGGTAATCTTTTGAAGACCAGAAATACACACTCATAGAACTGAATTCCTTCCAGAACTGCACTCTCCCATCATCCTCCAAACAAGCAACTCCCTCTGAGCCCACACACCCACTTGCTCTCATTTTCCACATGTTTACTTGAATGTAGTCATCAATTACATACTAGGCAGATGTCATCTGGAAAGGAAGCCATGGTCATTGTCAAAGAAAAGTGAGAACTGCTTTTAAATTATGCTTGATGTTAGTCCACAGTTGATGCTAGTTCATCTTTTAAAACAAAAAATATTAGAACTGTTTTCTAAAATGTGGTCTATGAATTCGGGAATACCCAAGATTCTCTCAGGGGGTCTGTGAGGTAAAAACTATTTTCAGTAATAATAGAAAGAAGTAATTGCTTTTTCACTGTGTTGACATTTGTGCTGACACTGTGTTGACTGATGGTGCAAAAGCCATGGGGAGTAAACTGTTGATGCTTTAGCATGAGTCAAGGCAGTGCCACCAAACTGGATTAGTAGTTATATTTCTTTAACAATATACATGCACAGTTAAAAAAAAAACAAAAGTAAAAGCCAATTTTACTTTTAAATGTTTTTGATGAAGCAGTAAAGATTATATTTATTACTTATAAGAGTGACTGAAAGACAAATTATGGTTATTCAGACTTGGGAATATATCATACATTTTCTCAATAATGAATCAAAAGAGCCTGTCACTTCAAAAAGAACAACTCATGGCATTTGTTGCCAATGATTAAATTTAGGTTTTCAAGCAAAAATTTAAATTTTGGAAAACTTATATCTGCCATTATGAGCTTGACAACATCCTAAAAGAGATTTTCTGATAAAATTGGTGGTGATAAATAAGGAATGTGATTTTTTAATATTATATAATAAAATGAGTCAACATTTTGAAGATGTGCATAATTCAGTGTACTGATATTTTCCATATGACCAATGAGTAATCTTACAAAATTAAGCATGGGCTTCAAAAACCACTCAAGAGGAAAGATAGAGCAGAAGATTTCAGTGTTTTAGAATGTGAAAAGCTCATTGATGTGTTTTCAGATTTCACATTGCAAGTAAAGAATTACCACTTTAGGAAATTACCACTTGTGCCCGGCCGGTGTAGCTCAGTGGTTGAACATTGACCTATGGACCAGGAGGTTACGGTTCGATTCCCCGTCAGGGCACATGCTCTGGTTGCGGGCTTCATCCCCAATCATAGGCGTGCAGGAGGCAGCCAATCAATGATTTTCTCTCATCATTGATGTTTCTGTCTCTCTCACCCTCTCCCTTCCTCTCTGAAATCAATAAGAATATTTTTAAAAAGGAAATTACCACTTATCAAGTTTTGGTGTAATATTAAAGAACAATATCCACAATTGTCTGAAAAGTTTCTTTAAATTAATCCTGTACCCAACTACCTATCTGGATTTTCTTCATAGACATCAACAAAACAAATATTGCACAGATTCTGACTGCAGAGCAGATATGAGAATCCAGTTATCTTCTATTAAATGAGATATTAAAAGGATTTGAAAATATAAAACAATGCCTCACTTTTCCACTAATTATTCTTATTTTAGAAAATATAGTTATTTCTCAAAAAAATGTCATTTCTGTAAACATGCAATGTTACTATTGTTATTTTAAAATAAATTAATATATATTATTATAATTCCTGTTTTAATTTCTATTATTAATTGATATATACCACATAAACAAAAATGCTTTGAATTCCTAAATTATTTTCAACAGCATAATGGGTTCTTGAGACAAAAAATTTTGAGGACCACAAGTCCCATACTGAGAGTGCAGGGGTAGAATTTTTCCAAATGAATTCTTTAGCTTAAAATACTGAGTAAATAAATAGAATAAATATTTTTAAATGAGTAAATGAGGAAAGAGATGATGTATTTAAATAACTATCTGAGAAGAGTCAAAGACAGTGTTGAGTATGATTAAGTGTGGGAGGATATAAATCTAGAATATGAAAATAGGACAACTGAGATATTCCATAAGGTAGAGAAGCAGAATATAATTTGTCCAGTATCTACCAGATGACAGATGCCTTTTACGTTTGCCTACACATGTTTACAATAGCTTAAAGAGCCAGGTATCATCATTCTCTCTCACCCAGGAGCATTGAGCTCAGGGAATTTACATGACAAAGAGGACATGCAGCTAGGATTTCATCCCAGAAATGTCTGATTCCACACTGTCCCCGTCTATCTCCCCACACTATCCTACTTCCCACATGGTTCACAACCTCTTCTTACCCCCCTTATTTTATAGAGGAAGTAAGACTCAGAGAGGGTAAATAACTTACTGGAAGAGTCAGATCTCTTTACTATATAAAAATCTTCGTCAGACATATTTGAACCCCCTCTTATGACTCCCTGTCTGGTGCTCCACTGCCCCATGCAGTGTCAGGTCAAGTCCCCCTAGAATGGAAGAGAATTATGTGGTCCCCCAGCTCTGAGAACTGAGTTTCCCAAGACAAAATTCAAGCAGACATCTGTTTTGGGAAAGAAAGTTTGCACATCCATTGAGTGAGTTGGCTGACTCTTTTAAAACAGCTGAAAGAAAAAGAATAGAAGAAAAAAGACAGAAATAAAATGTTTAGTCATAATGAAGCATTCTTGCTCTCTTTTTGACTTTAACTTTATTAAACACATGTTTATAAAGCAACTCATGTGAGCTGGGCATTATGTTAGATGGGACACCCTGGTGGATGCTGGAACTTCAGGGATGAATCACAGATAGTTCCAATGCTGGAGGGTCTCACAGTCCTGTGGGGGACACCAATGAAAACAGAGTTTAAATGCAGTGTGAGTGATCAAGGTTTTGAAAGTACAAGGTGGTGTGGGAATCTGGAAGGGAAACTTGACCTAGAGTGGGCCTGGTAATGTGGCACCTGCCACATTAAAAGACTTATTAGAATCAACCAGCAGAGGACTGAGAGGAAGCAGGAGGAATATAATGTGTGTCATACACATAGATTGTGACTG
The DNA here is from genome assembly GCF_000147115.1 of Myotis lucifugus. Taxonomy (NCBI): domain Eukaryota; kingdom Metazoa; phylum Chordata; class Mammalia; order Chiroptera; family Vespertilionidae; genus Myotis; species Myotis lucifugus. Next base: position 389,769 of record NW_005871344.1, on the reverse strand, counting down.
CTTGGAGAAATAAAAATACTTTAGTATGACCAGTAGGGAAGTGGCCCCATTCAAGTTAGATAATAGCCATTCTCACTTTTCACTCCATACTCTGTCATACTGAAATACTTTCAGTTCAGGTTTAAGTATTTAAAATATTCCATGGCTCCATCATTATGACCATCTTGGGCCTTTAAAGGTCTAGGGATCTTAGGCTGGGAATTAGTGGGCCAGGAACTGTGTGATTTTTCTGAGTTTGCAAAGGGGCACATCACCCTCCCACACCTCACTGCTGAAGGTCTTTTCAATTAATGCTTAGCCCATAGTAGATGCCCTATAAATACTTAATGAAGTTTAATAATGCTCCTTACTCCTGCTTTTTCCTTTCTTCTTTTCTCTTTCTTTTAGCTTCTGTTGAAGAATTAGTCACCTCACTCTACTCACACCCAAACGTCCTTCCCCCAAACAAATTTCTCTTTTAATTTATCTTGGGATGCACAGGTCTCAGGCCTGGGGAGCACATAACCCACCTGTAAATGTGCCTCCACTCCAGGGGATCTTTGTCCTTGGTTCTTGGTTCATATTTTTCACATCCCTGTTTGACTATACCAACTATTTCTTGAGGGCGGGGAACTTTACTCTTTCATCTCTGAGTTTTCACATTAGAACAAAGAAAGTTTACTTAATGAGGAAAGAAAAAGAAAAGAAGTAATACTTGGTCCTGAGGAAGCCCTCTTGCTGTAACTACTACCCAGATGCTCCAGTAAAACTGCAGGAGCATCTTTTTTTTCCTACGTGGGCAAGTTTGTCATGACTCCTGTGTTTATATTTCCCAACCCACCCTGATTTAGAGGGAAAAAATAAAGAGGACTCCATAGGAAAGTGTAAAACCCAAGCACAAGAAGTTGGGTGTGAAGAAGATGCAAGCAAGTGTTGGATCCCTCTCGCCACACTCTTCCACAATTTCCCTTCTTCTCCACTCCAGCCTGGATACATCCTGCACTCAGCAGCTGATGGGAACTGGGTACAGAACCAGAAACTGGAAAAAAATATTAAAGGACAGGATAAATCTTGAGCCAAGTTTCTCCAAAATCCAAAATGAAGGTGACTGTGAGGGGACTTCCAGCTGCCACTAAACTGATAAAGTTACAGCCATTTCCTCCACTGTCTGGTCCATCTTCTCTGAAATCTTGCTCCATCTACCATCCCTTTGAGATGTCACCTTTCCCTTCCTGTTGTAGCATTTACCCTGATCAAACCTCTTTCATCCTAAAGAAATCATATTCCTTATAAAAGACTAGGACCAACAACAAAAATGAAAAATCAAAACCTGCTCCTGACTCTTCCTTTCATCTCATTTCTTTTCTTTCTCATCTAATTTTTCTTAAAAGAGTTGTCTACACTTTTTAGCTCCATTTCCTCATTTCCCATTCACTTTTAAATCCACTGAAATCTAGCTCATGGTCTTCCTTTCTCTCCTAATTTCTGGCCTTTATCTTACTTGACATCTTGGCAGCATTTGACCATCTTGGCCATTCTTTCCTTCCCACTACCCTACTTTGACTTGACTTGACTTTTACAGAACTATTCCTTATTTATTTACTTAATTCTCTCTGGTCCCTCTTTCTCAGAGCTCTTCCTTATTTTCCCTTAAATATTTGTGTTTCCTCTATTTCATTCATTTCATCTTAGGTCACTTATTCCTTTTCCACTCCTCATTTAAGAAATAGTTTTGAGTATTTTCTACCAAGCATTGTTCTATAAGTTCCCTGTCCTATGAAGCTTCAAGTATAAAGGAAAACAAAGATTTCCTACTCTGTACACTGTTATTAAAATATTTCCTCGTCCATCATTTTTCTGCCACTAACATGCTCCTTACTTTATAATCTATGGTTTCAACTCAAAACTTCATGCTCCAGACTCACACCTCAAAGTCCTTAAAAAAAATACTAACCCAAACTACATAAGACATTATTTCCATGACATTTAGGAATTGAATAACTTTTGTTTATTTAAAGAAATTAAATTTCTTTTCCTCACAAAGCCTATTTCTTCTCTTGTATTCCCTATATCTGTAAATAGCAGCATTACCCAACCAGCCTTTTAAGCCCTAACCTTATGAGATATTTCAGAGTCTGCCCTTTTTCATTCACCATTCATCCTATCAGTTTCCAATTCATAAAATGCTCTCACTAATGCATTAGGTCACCATCATCACTTCTCCCTTTAGATTAAGCTCCTATTAGTCCTATATCAATTCATCCCTCTACAGAATGTGCTTTCTAACACACAGTATTGGTAATGTTTCTGCTTAAAACCCTTTATAGGGTTTCCACTTCTGGGAAAAGGCAAAACTACTTATCAGCTTGCAGGCTTCCCATGATCTAGGCCTTCAATCATCACACTCTTCCTCACTCCTTCCAGCATGACCATATATTTCAATGTCATAACCAAACTGAAATATTTAGTTACTAAAAAGGGAGGTTTCTCATGATCTTCCTCTCTCTCCTAATTACTGGCTTATGCCTCAATGATATTGCAAAAGTTCATCCTTCTTCCTGAAATACCATACTTTTCCTTACCTTCTTGTAGACTACCTTGTCATTCTTCAATATTCACATTCTTAACTAAAGTCCTCTCTAACTTTACCAGGAATGATGAATTTATTTTTATAACATTTTGCACACGTCCCATTTGCACGCGTCCCTATCACATTTTTAGAAATTGATTTGATATTTTAGTTCCCAGAAGATAGAAATTGTACTTTTCATTTTTGTAGCCCAACTCTGTAAGTAGCACCTAGCATATAGTTGATACTAGGGAAATATGTGTTGAAATAATAAGCCAAGAAAACCCAACTGTTCTTAACCTGAATTAATTTGAAATTGCTATTATTTTAATTCCACAGTGTCATTTTAATTATTTTCACCTGGAGAACAATATTTCTGGAGTGTATATCATCTCTAGATACAAAGCATTTTGACTAAAATCTAATCTATCACTGGTGAGTGTCCAACCTGATAACAGCAGAGGCCATTGATGGGCTCCTGATATGACACTATTTCTAGTGGGTCTGCTGGTCACCCAGTAGCAAGTTGATTAGCGTGAGTTCATCTCATCATGGAGGGAGTCATATTTGATCTAACAAGGATAAACACAATTATAAATAAAGATTTTTCTTCCCTGTCTGCACAGTTAACATAGCTCTATCCCTTGTGGCCTAACAGAATGCCTATCCATTGCTTTAATGTTCTATATTAGTTTGCTTCCAATTAGTGAAAGCATTTTATAATTAAGGAAGTATGACAGTGGGTTCCCACCCACAGAATTCACTAGTCTTACCATCTGCCCCATTACTCATATACTGTTGGCTTGACAGAATGATGGAATGGTCTTATAAAAGTTCACTTTTGGCACTAAGTGGAAGAAAACATCCTATGGATAAATTGTTGCATGCCAAACTTTTACCTTGGGCTCAATAGGTTTGAAGTTACTGGGAGAAATACTTTCACCAGAGAATAAGTTATATTACTATTGAATGAGATACTAAGACCTCTACTTCCCCATATTTTGGGAACTTCTCATATTGCTGAATCATTGAAACTTTTCAATGGCAAACTAGGGCAACCTAAAACAGGATCTTCAAGGACTTAGATCTCCTAAGGATAAAGATATGAGTTACTTCAATAGGTAAATAATGTCATTGAGCTGACTGGCAGGGAGTAATGGAAATACAAATGAGTAGTAGAAGGAGGCACCTATAATTGTCCACATAGGCCTCAGAATCAGTTATATGGGAGCTGAGGTTATATCTGCATGTTTTATTTAATTCTGTTTTTCTTATTGACCCACTATTTCTAACCACAACATTTCAATAAGAACCTGGTGATGGCTAGGGTTCTTTTATGTCTCATGTGGGAATATAACCAAATTGAGATCCCCAAGTGATGGTCTGGCATCTGATGAAATTTTTGTGTCATCTATGTCCATCTATCTGGACAAATACAAGAGGCTTGCTGACGGGCAAAGTTGATAGTGCCAAATATCTTCCCGTTGGATCCTCCTATCTACTCTTCACGATTCTCCAACCTGCTCTGTGCTCCTGGGCACTGACCTTTACAAATCACAACAGACTGCCATGATCCCTGGCTTCCATGGGAAACAGGAGATCAGAGGACAGAAGGAAAGTGAAATTACGTATTTACTTTCTTCAGGGAAGATCACCTCAGGTTGGCTGTGCCTATTATTTGAAGGCCACAGGTCCTGGCAAGTGTCCTCTCCAAAGATGATCCTCTCAGGGTTCTGGTACCTACCTCTTCTCCTTGAGCTTTCTACCATAAGCCTGTATGTAATCACTTCTATTTTACTAGCCACAGAGTACTTCACCATCCCTTGTTTCACGATTATACCATTGTGAATAGTCCTCTTTTAAAACTATCCTCAAGGCACCAAGTTTGAGAGTGTCATCTGGTTCTAGCTGTTGTCCTTTGCCTTATGAAAGGGTGGTTTTGATTGCCTGGGGCTCCTAAAATGACTGCTGTTACAGATTTACACCCCCACGGAGGTCCCAGATTTCTGGATGAAATGGCTCTCGGGAGACTATTAAAAAGTGGGGCTTCTTTTGTTGCGGCTGTTAATAGGGCTTTCTCCCACCACCTCCCCCTAAAAGCAAGAGATATGCCAGGACATACTAAGTGAAGGTTTGAATTTATTTAAATTTGCTCTCACAGTGTATTTCATAGCTGTGAGCTTTGGACCTGGGTGGCTGTCATATAGCTGAGGACGGACAGCGACTGTTCTTTGCTGCACAAAAGGGCATATATGAACAGTTGGCCACAGGATCAGGCTACACTGTAGCAAAAAAAGGAAGATGTGCACTTCTCTCAAACTGCTAAGTGTATTTCCACTAAAACGATTTTTCTCCATATATTGACAGAGAATTGAATCATCTGTGAACTAGACCATGAAGGAGAAATGGGTCTCAACTTGAAAGGAACACGTCAAGGATCAAATTCATCGACTTCAACCTCTCCACAGACTTTTTATGGCCTTCTCCATCCTGTTAACAACGTTCCAGTGCACTCTATAGTTTAAATTCATTTTCGGGGACATTCATTATATCTTCCTCTACTCACTGCAAGTTCTGACTGAGCCTGGCATATTGGAACCAGCCAGACAGACTGGGTTCAAATTGCAGCTGCAATACTTTAGAGAGCTGTGACTTTCAACATATGTCCCATCACTTCATTTGAATTTCTCCATCTGTGAAATAGAAATGATGATATATAATAACCCTTGATTAGAGACAATCTGAGAGCAATTAATATGTTGAGTAAAGATGATTTGTAGAATATGTAAAACACAATGTGGTTTTTTATCATCTCTTTAAAATATTCTAAGTGTAGGTAACCTTATCATTTTTCTGGATAAAAAGGAAATGTGAAAATTTCACAATTTTTCTCTTACTTTTTTCTCTTAGTCTCGGGTACTAGACAGTCCACAGTTCTCTAAGAAACAGAAGAGCATGGTTCCTTAGAGACATCAGACAAGGGAAAGAAAAAAATTTAGGTCTTGGAGGAAAAAAGAAAAACTATCATATTTGAAACTTATATAAGCTAAAAAAAATCTATGTACCAAATATTAGAAATCATAAGATAATTTTAAAATGTGTCTGTTTATAACCTCAATATATAAAAATTAATTTCACTCCTATAAACCTCAAGAATATATAAAGAACTCCTATAAAACAATAAGGAAAGGCTAAATACTTAGAAATATAATTTAAAGGAAGACTTAAACTAATGAAGTGATATACCATATTCATAAAAAGAGAGACTACTGTAAATATATTAATTATCTCCAAATTGATCTATAGGTATGTTATAATTACAATTAAATTCCCATTAGGGTGTTCTAAGGAAACTGACACCCTGATTTTAAAATATATATGGAAGCACAAAGGCCAGATAATAGCCAATATATTTTGAAAAAGAAGATATACTTTATCAAATATTAAGATTTATTATAAAGCTTGTTACTTAAGATAGCATGGTATTAGTGCGGGTACAGACAAATCAACCATAGGATTCAAATAGAAATTCCTGAAATAGACTTTCACATATATGAAAAACTCATCTGCAGAGGATATTGGACTATTTGAAAAAAAGAGGATTTATTCACTAAAGGATGCTAGGACAATTGGATACCAAAATGGAAAATCCTCTAATGAATGTTGATTTGTTTTGTTGTTTTAGCCCATATTTAATACAGTTAGGGTCCGGCCACAAGTTCCATATCACCTTCCCTGGAGGATGGTTCCAATGTCAGTTCTGTTTTCAAAGACTTGGCTGTGTTTTATCAGGTCTGTCCCAGGCATTTCAAGGGTGAAATGCATATTTCAGGGGTGAGTTAGAGACTTGTGTGAGTTTATACACAGACTTAGGTGTCCCTTTTCCAGAACTCTTCCCTCCAAGGTTTCCCTCGCACTCTGGCGCTTATGGGAACCATAGGACTCCTTTTCTGAGTAGGTCTAACTAGAAAAACAGGGTTCCTCTCAGAATTTTATCCTGTGTGCTGTTGATAAATTCCACAGAAATGTACCTACCCTGGTGACAAACTGCTTTGAAAACTGAGAGAGGAAAAAATGCATTTCCCCTGTACCTTTTGGACGGGAGTGGTCCTTTTCCCAGTTGATTTGGCCAGAAAGTCAGGTTATCGCTAGAAGACTTAGATGTCCACACCATGACCACCACCTCTGCCATGCAGCTTACTAAGTGGGGCTGGCCTCAGGGTAGGACTGGAGAAACAAAAACAGGGATTTCCCTCTATACTTGTCAGCTCATGAGTACAGGTAGGGTGTGGGAGCTATTCCCCGTCCTCTGGTTATAAAACAGGGGAATATTTTTCAGAATTTTCTTATATGCACCCTCTCTGTAGTCTTGGACTCTCTCTACCCTTAGGTCAAAACTGAGAGGAACAAGAAGTGTAAAAAAAACAAACCCTAAAACTCACCCCCCATTATTGGCCATTATTCAAGAATGGACTTCCTTCCCAATCTGCCTGCTGTTGTTAACTTTCAGTCTTTAAGTTGTTATTATTATTATTTTGTTGGAAGTTTTTAGTCATAATCAGTGGGAGAGAGAAGCTAGAGTAAACTTACTCCATCTTGGCTGGTGCCAAAGTCCATACATTATTTTTATGTAACAAATATTATATACTACAATTAAAGAAAACAAAAAGTTCTACCCCTCAGGGGATCTCATCATCTAGAGGACTCTAAACACACTTTTTTAGGGAATTTGACTCTGACAAGGAGAAAAAAAATAAAGTCAGAGGTAAAGGGACAAAGGATAAGATTGAATGAGACTTGGTGTTGTTGTTTTTGTTGTTGTTTTTGTTGTTTTTGTTATTGCTTCTCCTACCCAACACTTGAAACATTTTAATTATTTTATACTAGAGGCCTGATGCACGAGTAGGCCTTCCTTCCCCCAGCTGCCGGCACAGGCTTCCCTCTGGCACCCCGGGACCTGGGCTTCCCTTGCAGCCCCAGCTTCATCCAGAAGGATGTCCGGAAGGGTGCCTGGTCTAATTAGCATATTATGCTTTTATTATTATAGATTTATTTTCAAAGTACTCCCTGCCCTACTCGCTGGGTAATAAGCCATATGAAACAGGTCTGTGTCTGTGTGGCTCAGGCTTGTGCTATCCCGCACAGTAAGTGGTTATTGATAGATTGCATAGTATTTGGCATTTTGTTTCTAGACCAGGTGCTGTCCAGCTCTGCCCTTACTCTCTTGCCCTTTACTTCCGTGCACACCAACCCGACCCTCAACTGCTACCTCCTGAATTTCTCTACTTGAGGTCTTTCTCAAGCTTCTGAAACCTGTTTTGTCCACCCACATGGTAGGTAGTTAGTACTAGAAAAATTAGCATCTGCTAGAAAAAGACCTCAACCAATGATTGACAGAGTTGGTTAATAAATAGCCCACCCCACCCTAGCTGGCTTGGATCAGTGGATAGAGCATCAGCTTGCAGACTGAAGGGTCCTGGGTTCAATTCTGGTCAGGGTACATGCTCTGGTTGTGGGCTTGCTCCCCAGTAGGGAGTGTGCAGGAGGCAACTGATCAATGATTCTTTCTCATCATTGATGTTTCTATCTCTCCCTCTCCCTTCCTCTCTGAAATCAATAAAAATATATTTTAAAATAATAATAATTTAAAAAATAACCCAGCCTCTTCCCCCTCAGGTGGGTTAACTCTGCTCTCTGTCCTCCTACACTGGCTCTCAGAATTTTCTCAGCTAGGTTTAGCTCCAGTTGCCCACAGTGGTAACTAGTTTGATAATAAACAATTTATTGACTACCTTCCCTTCTCTGACTCACTTTACCATCCTCTTTTGGTGTTTCCCTATCCTCTTAAATAAACTACTTTCACTTAAATCCTTGTTTTACGGTTTGCTACTGGGGCAACCCAAACTAAAATAGTTGCACTTTCTACACACACAGGCATGGGTCTTTTGCTAAGAGTTTCCCCCATAGCTTGAGGAGTGGGAAGAGCACTGGGCTTCAACTCAGCAGGTCCTAGTTCATCCACTTACCAGCTAGCTGACCTTGAACAAGTCCCTTGATTACTCCAGACTCAGATTTCCTCATTTGGAATGTGGAGTTAATAAAATCTGCCTCATACCGTTCTCGTGGGTATTAAATTAAATAGGTTCTTTTACATATATTATTCTCTCATGGAGACCAGCACCTAGTGAGTACTTAGTGAGTTAATGTGTGCTGGTACAGTGTCAGTACAAAGAATTACTTCTTGTATTGTGAGCCATCGTGCCTGCTTTATTTTTCTCCTGATGGAGAGTGGGGGTTGCATTAACATCTCCACTCAACATCAGGAATTGCTAATGATGGGGAAATGTTGGAGAACATGTACTGTTTCATCTTGAGGAACATGCTTCTAATTAACAAGAGCCTGTTTTGTTTCAACATAAATGGGCAATGGCTCAGCAGATGGTCCTGCTATTCCTGAGTCCCAGTGTGCTCCAGAGGAAATGTACAACAAACACTTCAGAAAGAGTGCATTGTCTTTTAATTTATATGGATTTCTCTTTTATAGGAGAATTGTTACGTGAAATTGTCATGGCTTCGTAGACTTTTAGGCCATAAAGAGACCATAGTGATCAAGAATATTCAGAGCCCTTTGTTTTACGGTTGGGGATTCAGAGGCTTCAATGATCTCCCCTCCCCAGTAATATTTCTGGAAAAATAACAACTGTCTTCAAATATGTAAAAGATTAATAAGTGAGAGAGCAGGATATCTTATTAAAGTGACCTCAAAAATGAAAAGCTGGTAGGACCATTTTGAATTCAACTTAACAGGAAAGATTCTATGAATTAGAGCTGTCCAATAACCAAAGAGATGGCTGAAGTGATAAGCTTGTCACCACTGGAGTTTTGTAAGATGATCCTAAATTTATATGGGGTTTTCTACAAAAGATTCCTGTTCATAGGAGGGAAACTTAATTGGCATTCAAGTCTTTTCCAATTTTATGATTTGACAGTTAGGGGTTTCCTACAGCAAATATTTTGCACTGGACAGAGCATATAGTACTAGTATATGCTTAGTAAAAAAATGATGATGACTACCAAACTACTCTGGATCCCGTAAGGTTGCCTTAGAAATAATTAATTCTATCTCACTTCTATAAGTCCCTTCTTTCTTCATATAGACACTCCATTCAGGGGTGAATAGACATCTGTTTCCAAGTAAGGTGAAAGCTCGGGTATTTGAAACAATTGGGGGATTCAGGGGACCAGGCCCAGCTATAGAAATGAAGATGGCTATAGCAGTCATGAAAGTGTGTCACTTGGACCTCCCTTCAAGAAAGAACCTGCAGTTCAGCTGTGAGGAGCTGTGATTTTACAGCCTCCAGCCATTATCACCTTTAGGATCCATCTCAGCCTTTAAGCCACGGCCCCATGATTTCCAGGGAGCCCTCACTAATGCCTGAGCATGGCAGAAGTTCTAGGATGTGCCCATTTCAGTCTGAGTTGGGACTCCTCTTTGCTCTGCAGCTTGCTGTTGGATCAGTGACATTGTCAGACCTGCACGGTGATCTGAAGCTATCCTGACCCAGCCTGGTGTCTTCCCTCCTTTCTTTTCCTACATGTCACATCCATTTCACAGTCTGAGGCTTTCCCTGACCAGTCCTGCTTCTCTTCCTACTTCTGTCTTAAACACTACCCTCAATAAAGCTCTTATGCTCCTAACTCCATCTCAACCTCTGCTTCTAGAAAAGCCAGTTGACTCAATGACTGACCTGCAACTCTGCAGCCCATGGTAAAAGGGAACAAAAGTTCACATCCCAAAGAAGGAGAATCTGAATCATCAACATGGATGATCATCCAAGGAGGGTGAGAAAGCAAGAAAGAGACTTAAAGAATAGGATGAGCAGCAAGGACCAAAGGCAGCAGCAAGGCTTTGAGAAGCAGAGTCTGGGGAGATCCCTTGAGGAAAGTGTGTGAGAGGCAGAGAGTGTTTCCATAGGGACTCCCAACCACACTGTCAGTGCTCTTCATACAGAAGGCACCTGATTCTATCTTGTCCTTATGGGGCTGGGGAATGGAAGAAAAGCTGCCCATACTTGATCCATTGACTGACTATTCCATAGCACAATATGGCAACAAGGGCAATGGGCTTTGCATATGTGGAAGTGCCAGCGTTTAGGGGGCAGATAGTAAAGACAGCTACTATTTTGTTGCATGCTTATTGTGCATCAGGCACTGTTCATTGTTTTAAGGTTATTGATTGCCAAGCACTTTCTGGGGTTCAGGAATCTGGGAACAGCTTGCTAGATTGGTTTGGCTCAGGGTTTTTTTTTTATGAGGTTGCAGACAAGCTGAGAGGGTTGCAGTCATTTTAAAACTTATCTGGAGCTGGAGGATCCACATCCAAAATCATTCCTGTGGTTTTGGCAGGCCTCAGTTTCTCACCATGCAGGCCTCTCTATAGGGCTGCTTGGCATAGCAGCTGGCTTACCCTGAAGTTAGTGATCCAAGACAGAGGGATCACCTAAGGTGAAAGCCATAGTCTTGCATAATCTAACCTCAGAAGTGAAATGCCTTCATTTATGCCACACAGCCTATTGTCACACAGAGCAACCCTCAAACAGTATGGGGCAGCAGTACACAGGGATCTCTAGGACCATCTTGGAGGCTGGCTACCACAACTTCTAAAGGACAATATACAGTAGATATTTTACCAATGAGGACACTGAGGCACAAAGAAGCTACAGGACACATGGCAGGGTCAAAATTTGGACTGTGAGTCTATGTCCCTAATCATTATACTACACTATCCCTTCAAGTGGAGGAATAGAAGGCAGAGAAAAAAGAAGAGAGGTGTGTTTAAACGTCATCGTTGTGGATGGTTAAGTAAAGAACGACATAGGTGGCGATCATTTGTATAGGGCTAAGCAGAGCAACTCCTCTTATCAAGGGTAAACTTTATATCAAATGTATAATTAAACGATTATTTTCCAGACAACAAAAGAAAATTCAGAAAGACTAAATACTTTGCCCATAGTTGCACAATTAATACACAGAGGAGTTAAACTCAGTTCTTCATTTCCAAGCACAGGGTTTGAATGTGCACCTCAGCTGCTCTTTCCATTACACCAAAGAACAAACTGCTGTTTCCGATTCTCTGGAACAGTAAGTAAGGTAAATACAGTGGCTAAGAGCACAGCCTGTTAACGGGTTACATGAGAAGTAGAGAAGGCCTGCTCTAAAGAAAGAGAGTTGTTGTTTGTCAGTGTTTCTTAAAGTATAGTATACACACAGAGAAGTGCACATATTTAAAGGCATATCTTATTGAATTTTTTAAATGTTTTATTGATTTTATGGAAAGAGAAAGGGAGAGGGAGAGGAAGATAGAAACATCGATGAGAGTCATAGAATTAGCTGCCACCTGCACACTCCCCACCAAGAATCGAGCCCACAACCCAGGCATGTACCTTGATGGGGAATCGAACAGGCGACCTCTTGGTGCAGGAGAGGATGCTCAACCAACTGAGCCACACAGGCAGGGCTAGCTTGTTGAATTTTATAATTGAAAACAACTAAATGAAAAAGCAGACATTATCATTCACCCCAAAATCCCCTTTGTTCTGCCTTTCTGTCAGGACCCCCCAGGCAGTCACCACTATGTTGACTTATAGAAGCATAGATTCGTTTTGCCTGCTTTTGTAGTTTACATAAATGTAATCTTGTACTTTTTCATAATTTATTTATTCACTATACCAGGGGTTGGCAAACTATATCCAAATTTGGCCCACCTCCTATTTCTGTACAGCCTGCAAGCCAAGAATGATTTGTACATTTTTAAATGCTTTAAAAAATCAAAAGAATAATATTTCATGGCAAACAAAAATTATATGAAATTTAAATATGTGTTCATATATGACATTTTATTGGAACACACCATGCTCATTCTTTTTCATATTATATGTGGCTGCTTTCACGTTCCAATGGCAGTTAAGCAGTTGCAACAGAGACGTTAAGTAGCATTCTATTGCTTTGCACTGTTGCCTGGCTCCAGAAATAGAAGTGATGCAATCATAACTTGAGTTTGCTTCTTGGCCTGCAGAGTCTAAATATTTATTATCTGGCCTGTTACAGAAAATTTTTGCTGAGCTTTGGACTATACTATTGATGAGTATTTGAGTAGTTTCCAATTGGATGTTATGAAGAGTGCTGTTTTGAACATTCTAGTTCATGTTTTTGGTGAACATATGTAAGCATTTATTTTGGGTACATACCTAGGAGTGGAATTGCTGAGTACTGGGTTATGTTCAGCTTAGTAGGTACCACCAAAGTAGGTTGTAGTAATTTTAGACTCTAACCAGTGTATGAGAACTCCATTTGCTCCATATTCTTACCAATAATCATATTTCCTGTCTATTTTACTTAACCATCTGGTGAATATGTCGTAGTAACAAGAGAATGTTTTTGAATTGATAATCACAGCAACCTTTTTTTTAGGCTATGACAAGCGCTGTGCTAATAATTGTACCTACATTATCACTTTATAGACAAGTTCATTTTACTGATGTGGAAATAGTGTTGAGCAAAGCTAAAAAATTTTAAGGTCACCTAGCTATTAAGTGGGAAATCCACTCAGATCTGATTGACTTCATAGCCTATACCCCTTCTACTGTACCACATTCTCTCTCCATGTGGCAGTTTAATAAGACATTACACCCTTGGAGAGTATCAGCAATGTGAGTATCTTTAGCATTCAAACATTTGTAGGAAAAAGGGATGCAACACAGCTATGAAGAGTAGGCCTGGGGGAAGTACGGGCAGATACACTCTCATTTCTGCTGCCTCCGCTACAGTGGTTAACTGCACGCTTCCAGACCCCTGGCTGGTTATGTTGTTGTTACATGTTCTGACAGTTGAGGCCCATGGTGAAAAATGATAACAGATTTGTAATCTCAAGATCATCTCCAGATGCTGGTCAGAAGCACCTCTGGATTCATAAAATATTTGTCTTTAGTATTTCTTGAAGATGGATGATTGGGGGGGAAAAAGTTCCAGGAACATTTCAGTATAAATCATGGGGAATTTTTTCCTTTGGCAATCTGGAATGCATTTCTCTATTTCTTTAAGAAGAATAATGTGTGTATTAATAACTTGGTTGGAATGGGGTGCGGGCCAAGATGAGATGACCATGGAAATCATTATTGATGGTTTCTTGTAGTCAAACAATCTGTTCCCCCAAACCTGGAGTTTGTCATCTGTAGGTGAGTGACTGCTAAAAGGCCACATCTGAGTCACTTGCATAAGTCCCTTCCTCTCCATCTCAACTGCTATCTCTCTACCCAGTATTTTTGGTTATCTGAATTGCAAAATGCTCATATCAACTTTCTCTCCGCACAAATAAGCATTCACATTGACACCGGGGTTGTCCCATTAATCTGATTATACCATTGCTTTGATAAAATACTTCTGAGGACTCATTGTTGCCTATAACAGTGTTCTCCAATTTTTTTATAGATATATAATTGACTCTCTGATTTTTTTTTTATTCTGCACTACTACCTACCCATGAAAATTGTATTTATTTAAGAATATCTCTTTTCATACTTATATATGAGATGTTTACTTACGAATTTATATACTTCCTATATAAATTTTTAAGATAGACATTTTTTAAAGAATGAGATAATATATACCAGGGGTCAGCAAACTTTTTCAGAAAAGGACCAGATAGTAAATATTTTAGGTTTTATAGTCTAGACGGTCTCTGTTGCAACTACTACTCAACTCGGACACTGTAGCAGAAAAACAGCCATATGTAAACAAATGGGTTTGACTGTGTTCCAATAAAACTTTATTCTCAAAAACAGTCAGCAATCCAAACTTGGCTTGTGGCCCATAGTTTGAGGATGCCTGATATACACATTTGGCTACTTCAGATGAGATCAAGGTAAAATTGGATACAGAAATTCAAATACTTCTGACTCGCTTCTTCTGTCTCCACTGTTCATCTATTTTGTTCTGCCTAGAACTACAGTAAATTGCTTTGCAGACTGCTGTTAGCAATAATGCTGTGGTGAATACCTGCCAGGAACCTGGCCCAAGTTTGACATGTTACTATCCAGGCACTCACACAGAGAGCCCTATTCATCTTTTGTTCCCGAAGGAATTCCCTGAAAGGCATTCACTGGCCCAACTTTGTGTGTCCCTCGCCCCCTGTTTTAGCAATGTTGTACTATTGCATGGCAGCGTCTCCCAAAATCACAGAAATGGAGAGGAGAGGGGAAGTTCCCTCAAAAGGCATAATAGACTAACAACCTTCTCAGGTATCTTCTACCATAAAGAGAAGCACAAAGAAGGAAGTGATTATCACAATAGGATCATTTTCAGAGAGGAGAACAGCTGTGAGAGATTAACTGCTAAACATCTATTGTGCACAACACACAGTTTTATTTTTAAGGCAGTTGTTTTCACATCTCCTTTAGCACCTTTGTCAGAATGAATGAGTTATGGTACCAAACCACTCTACAATCTCAGTGACTTAAGGAACCAAAGATTAATTTCTTGCTCACATTGCACGTCTCTCGTGAGTTGGCCCAAAGCTCTACTCCACCCTTTCCATCAGAAACACAGGTGTACTGAGCATTCCCTAACTTTCTCCCATCTCAGGGAGAAAGGAAAGTGAGGAATCACGCAGTGGTCTTTAAAGGTTTCTTCCTGGAGGCACCACACATAACATTTATTCACATTTAACTTGCCTAAGCACTTAACTTCAAGGAGAGTTAAGTTGTGCAATTAAGCTGTATGTTTGGATTATATTGTTGATATGATTTCCATGCTGCCCTCCTGTAGGGAGATTATACATATATCCCCACCCACTATTTTATTCATATCAGACTTGGACAATTAAATACACATAAGCAGAAGTGATGTGTTACATTTGAGCAGAAAATTTAGAGCTATCCAAATGGTTTGTTGTTGTTGTTTTCCCTTTGTCATAAGAAGATGTCCCAAATAAGAGCTATTTCTGCAGCCTGAGTTTTAGAATGAGGAATACACATGGAGTAGAGCCATGTTCTACCTACAGACAATCCTAACAGGCCAAAGAAACAAACTTGTGCTGTTGTAAACCACTGATAGTTTGAAGTTAATATTTGTCATAGCAGCATGACCTAGAAAAATATGAGCAGTACAGAGAACCAGAAATATCAATAAATAGCCCTCATGATTAATACGACCAACCCTTCTACTGAAATTTTTTTCTTTACTCTCTTTTGTGCCCATATCATATACTACCCCCCTCTAGAAGGAGATACTCCAAAAGCCTGTCTAACCACTGCAGGAAACACAATATGCAGTATTTCTGGGTGTGTTTATTCACTACAGTTACCATAACAAATACCAAGAATTATATTTGTTGGTTTGAACAACAGAAATTTATTTTCGCACAGTTCTGGAGGCTAGAAGTCCAACATCAAGGTGTCAGCAGGGTTGATGTCTTCCAAGGCCTCTCTCTTCAGCTTATAGATGGTAATTTTCTCCTTATGTCTTCATGTGGCCTTTTCTCTTGCTTGTCTGTATCCTAATTTCTTCTTATGAGGCCAGTCGTCATACTAGATTAGGGCCCACTTATATTAGCTCATTTTACCTTTATTACCTCTTTAAAGACCTTACCTCCATATACATTCGCATTCTAAAATACCAGGGGTTAGGATTTTAACATGAATTTTAAAGGGACACAGTTCATAACACTGGATAATATGCAGCAATCTCTTCCTCAGAGCACTCAGTAAGATGGTCTCTTTATTAGGTCCAGATGTGGGTTCTCTTGATCTGGATACCTCTGTACTAAAAAGACAAATTATCTATCCTCCACACACCCAATATATAACAGAATAGAAAAACCACAACAAAAAATCCCATTTGGAAAATAAAACTATGGACGATACATAGCAGACACTGCCCCATAGTAAATCTGAAATCCTACTGGGCAGAAACCTTGAAGGTCCCTACTTAGGAGTGGAGAATGTGTCTAAGTTATGCCCTGAACTTACACTCAGAAAGTAACTCCCTTGTACTTTGTTCTCCATTGTCCTTGGCTCAAACCTCAGGAGATTATTATTTTTCCATTTTTTTTCTTTTTAGCCATGTCTGAAGTAGGTTTTGGGCAATATGTTCTGAGGTTGGGGGTACCAAGCTGTTTTATCTATCCACTGCCTGCCCATAGAATTTAGTGGTTTCAGAGATTCTTTTAAAGCTCAATCAAAACCTCTTTTAATAAAGTCAAAAAATGTTTGCTGTTATTGTTTTGTCTGTTTTGTTTTGTTGGCAGTACAACTAACCCCAAAGTTTGCCAGTTTTCTATTTCTTCGATGACAGTCAGTTTTATATGCAGATGAGCTAGTCATCACACGTTCAGATTATTTTGTATTCAAAAAGGACACGAATTGTAGGGGCCAGAGAGAGGAGTGTTATAAGATGACTTGTGGCCTCCCAAAATTCATATGTTGAATTCCTAAACTCCGTAGAAGAGGAGATTAGGACACGGAGGGCCAAACAAATGAAGACACTGAAAGAAGATGGCCATCAACCAGCCAAGTAGAGAGGCCTCAGAAGAAACAACCTTGCCAACATCTTGATCTTGGACTTTTAGTCTCCAGAACTATGGGGAAAAAATCTGTATTTACTCACCCAATTTGTGATACTTTACTATGGCAGTCTTCTGGGTTGGCAAAAACCTTTCTTGACGATCTACAGAATGCAGTTGCAGTACTCAGAAACATCAGTTTTGAAATAACAATCATTGTATGGGAGGCAAATGCCATGAATACTTCATTTTCCATTAGCTGGGCAAGGTCAACCATGTTTTCAGCTATTATTGTGGATCCTGTGGATTGCAGCAGGACGAGGCAGCACACCTGTCCCAGCTGGCAGGTCACTGAAATCGATATATATGGATTTAGTATTTGTTTTCTGTTTGTCCCCTCTGAGTTTTGTTCTATATCCCCTTTCTTGCCTTTTTAAAAATTATTTTTCTAATTCAATTTTAATTTATTGTTTTGCCACTTAGTCCTTTGCTTTATACTTTTAAGTGAGTTTTCTAGTGATTACACTATTCATCATCAACGTTTCACTCTACCTGGATTGACATTGTACTATTTCATGTATAATGTAGAAATCTTGCAATTTTTAAAGTCCATTTAACTCCTCACTATCCTTTATGTTTTAGCTGCCACATATACTGTATTCATTATAAACCCCTCAGACAACAGTATAATTTTTGTTTTGTATATTGACATGTATTATAAGGATTGTAAGAAGGAAAAAATAGCTTTTATATCTACCTCCATATTTACCAGTGCTATTTACTTATTTCTAAGGATCTGAGTTCATCTGGTTCTATTTCCCTTTACTCTGAAGAACTTTTATTATAATGTCAGTAGTGCAGTTAAGGTAGCAACATATTTCCTTAGTTTTTTTTTATCTGAAAACTGTCTTTGTTTAGCCTTCATGCTTTAAAAAAATATTTTCATTGGCTATAAAATTCTGACTTGACTTTCTTTTTTCCTTCCATCGCTTCAAGATATTTTTCCATGGTCTTCAGGACTCCTTTGATTATAATGGAAAGTCCACAATTATTCAAACCTTTGCTCCCCTTTCTATAGTGTATTATTTCTCCTCTGGCTATTTTCAAGACTTTTTCTTTATTTTTTAGTAATTTCACTATAACGTACTTAATTGTCACTATTATCAAATTTATGTATAGTGTTTGGAATTCAGACCTTCTTGAATCAGTTTATTTCCTTCACACACTATGAGAAGTTTTCAGCCATTATTTCTATAGTTTTTGATCTCATTCCCTCTCTCTCTTTTCCTTTTGGAACTCCAAATACACAAATGTTAGATCTTTTGAAATGCTGTACTTGTCCTGGTGGCTCTATTAATTCAAAAAAATAATTTTTCTTCTTCAGAATGCATAATTTCTAGTAATCTGTCTTCAGAGTCTATTTCCTTTATCATGTCCATTCTGCCAAAAAGTTATTCCAGTGAATTTTAAATTTCAGATATTGTATTCTTTTTCACTTATAAAATTTCCATTTGGTTCTTTCTTTACATTTTATATTTCTTTGCTAAGAATTCCTATTCTTTAATTCATTAAGACATGCTAACTTTATCTCACTCAGTTATTATATCTTCTTTAAAATCTTTGTCTCATAATTTGAGTATCAGGTTATCTCAGGGTTTGGTATCTGTTGGTCATCTTTTCCCTTCAAGATAGGTTTATTATTTTTCTGACTTTTAATATGTTGAGTAATGTTGAATTGTATTTTGATCATTGTAAATGTTCTGTTTTGTAGATTCTCTATTTTGTTATATTGCTCCAGAGTTGGTGTTTGATTTTGTTTTGTTTTAGCAGAACTTTAGCTCAGTTATACTGAAACTACATACTGCCAAACTACATTTGTTAAGTTAAACAAATTTAACTTAACCCCGAGTGATAGGTGGAGGCTCATATCTCAGTCAGTCATATAAGCTGCTTTCAGTTGCCTCACCCATGCATGGTTCCAGGGTTATCTAGAAACTTGGACTGAGCTTAAACACTGAAATAGGGATTCCCTGTCTTTTGACTTTCTCTTTTGAAGGGTTTACCCCTAACTCTCTGGTGGCTCTAGTTGCCCCAGGGGTCCTTCACCTGGTTCATTTGGCCAAAACAATGGCAGGGATTTCAATGAAAATTTTAGTCACATTTTTGCCACCTACATCACGATTGTGGGTGTCTTTAAAGGAAAGCCACTAAAAACAAGGAACTCAATCCATTTGATTCCCTCATCTCAAGTTTCAATTTCCCTTTAAAATCTATTGCCATTGTTCAGTCTCCAAAGCTTCCAGTTTGTGTTTTATGTATATTCACACATTTTAGAGTCCTGTTATTTGCAGCAGTTCACTACTCCATATTGAAGGTAAAATTTTAATTCAATTTTTTAAATTTAAGAATTTTTATATTTTTTCTGTTTAAGTTGGTAACTTTAAACTTTTATAAAGTCATTAACTGAGACAAATGAGAATGTTTTTGTTAAACATACAAAGTCTGAAATTACATTTTATGATTCCCAAATTTCTATCTTATTTCATCCTCAACTTCCAATTTAATTTCCTATTTTGTTTTGGTTGCACAGAATTGAGAAATTCTGATTTATATGGCTACATAATTGCAAAAAAAATAAATTTAAGTTTATCTTAAGATATCAATCAATAAAATGGAAGCTTTATTTTGAGGTCTGCATAAAAAGAAGTTAAATTGTCAACATGATCCTCTAATCCCAGATTTTATAAACACTGTATGAGAAGTAGACATCTGCTGTCAAATATATTTGGAAAAATTTGGCAGGTGTATTTTGCTAGAGAAGCATAGCAGATTCAAGATTCTGAGGAGAAATCGTTCAAATTTAACTTAACCCCCAGTGTTTCCAAAAATTAGTTACAGCAGAATTCTTATTTCAAACATACCCATTAAACAACTGTAGAATCAGTGTTCCAAATGTTGGGAAACAGACTTATATGTACTCCCAAAAGAAAGAAGAAAAGGAATTAGTGTTTATTAGGTACCTACTACGTGGTAGGCACCATATTGAATGCGAGTAATATTATTTAATCCTTACAAAAGCCAACTGTGGAGGATTCTATTTTCATATACAGATGAGGAAAGTGAAGCACAAAAGGTTTTTTATTCAGTTTTATTGAGGTATAACTGATATATCACATTGTACTAGTTTAAGGTATACAACATAATATTTTGATATCTGTATATTGTAAAATGATTACCCCAATAAGTTTAGTTAATAGTCATCACCTCACAGGGTTACAATTCTTTTTCTTATGATGACAACTTTTAAGATCTACTCTTTTAGCAACTTTCAAGTGTACCATACAGTATTGTTAACTACATTCACCATGCTATACATTAAATCCCAGGACTTATGTATGTTATATCTGGAACTTGACAGCTTTTAACCACCTTCACCCATTTCCCCAACTTCCTGCCTCTGGCAATCACCTATTTGTGCTGTTTCTATGAATTCAGTTTTTTGGGTTTTTTTTAGACTATACATATAAGTGAGATCATGCAATATTTGTCTTTTTCTGTATGACTTTTTTCACTTAGCATAATGCTCTCAAGGTTCATCCATGTTTTCACAAATGGCAAGATTTCCTTCTTTTTATGGCTTAATAATATTTCACTGTATATTTTACCACATTTTCTTTATCCATTCATCTATCATAGGTTGTTTCCATGTCATGGCTATCTACACTAATAAAAGAGAAACATGGTAATTAGTGTACGACCGCTACCCTTCCCATTGGCTACTCAGCATATCCTTATGCAAATTAACTGCCAGCCAAGATGGCGGCCAGCAGCCATGCACTGAAGCGAACAGGGAGGCTTGCTTGCTCCAGTGACTGTGGACTCCTACGTTCCCCGCCTGACTTGCCTGCCTCTCAGCTGCAACTCTAAGCAACTATGTTGCAAATATAGAAGCTAAACAAAATCCCAGAAACCTGCTTTTCAGTCAGCCGGGCTTCAGCCAGCCAGACCGCAACATTGTATCAAATACAGAAGGTAAAGGCCAGAAACCTTGTTTCAGCAGTGAGGCCTCAGAGCTAAAGCTGGCCCAGAATAGAGAAAAAGAAAAAGAAAAAAAGGAGCGGTTGGGAGCTTCAGTCACCCGCCAGCCTGAAAACGGCCCTCAACCCCTCAGCCAGACTGGCCAGGCACCCTAGTGGGGACCCCCACTCTGATCCAGGACACCCTTCAGGGCAGACCAGCCGGCCCCCAAAGGGTAATATGCCTCCTGGCACCGGGATCAGTGGAGCAGCGAGGCTCCCGGCACCAGGATCAGCGTGACGAGGGCAGCGCCCAAACCCCCTGATCGCCCTGCGGCTCTGTGTGTGACAGGGGGTGGGGCCACAACCTCCCTATCTGCCCTGCTCTGTTCATGACAGGGGAAGGCGCCCCAACCCCCTGATCGGCCCTGCCCTGTGCGTGACAGGGGGTGGCGCCGCAACCTCCCCATCAACCCTGCCTTGAGTGTGACGGGGCGGCGCCCCAACCCCCCAATCGGCCCTACCCTGAGCGTGACTGAGGGTGGCATCGCAACCTCCCGATCCGCCCTGCTCTGTGCATGACAGGGGGCGGCGCCCCAACTCCCCAATCAGCCCTGCTCTGAGCCCTACCAGGGGCTGCACCTAGGGATTGGGCGTGCCCTCTGCCACCCGGGAGCAGGCCTAAGCCAGCAGGTCGTTATCTCCCAAGAGGTCCCAGACTGTGAGAGGGCACAGGCAGGGCTGGGGGACCCCCCTCCCCCCCGAGTGCACAAATTTTTGTGCACTGGGCCTCTAGTTTATATATATATAAAAACCTAAGTGACCTTTAGGGTAGAACGATTGAATGACCAGAACAACTGGTCACTATGATGCGCACTGACCACCCAATCGCCTGATCAGAGTCCACTGGCCAACCTCCTGGTCCTTCCCTCCAGCCAGCAGGGGCTGACTGCCCAATGGGGAACGAGGAACTGGGGATAAGTGGCAGCAAACATGGGCGGCGCCAGGCCAAGGTGGGTGCAGGCAGGGGGCAAGGCCAGCTGCCAGCAGCCGGGGGAAGGAAGGCCCCGACTAGCCAACCTCCCGGTCCCTGAAGGCTTTTGAAAAACCTCTTTCTGGGGAGGCTTTTCTTTTCCCCCCAGTGGTGCTCAATTCAAAGGTGCTAGTCACAGAGCTGCCTGCTACAGTGCTGCCCAATCTCTCCCCATACCCAGTTGGATTGAGTCTGGTGTGCAGCGGGGCGAACACCTCAAGCCACTGCCCACAGGCAGGAAGCTGGCAGAGGTGGGGTATGGATGCAGGGGCCTCAGAACTGGACCACCCCACCCCCAGTGCGCTCTCTGCCTGGAGGCATCCAGCTGAAGACCTCCGACCCCATTCACTGGATCAGTGGTGGTGTGGAAAGTGACCTGGGAGGGTGAGGAAATGAAACAAGGGGCAAGTTCCTGTGACCTTCCCCTCCCAGGATAATGCTGCCCTCTATAACCTCCCACATGCCAAGAGATAAATGTGGATTCTCAAAGAGGCAGGCCCCCAGGAGCTTCAGCTGGGGGGACGAGAGGAGTTACTCACTTCTGACACCCCCACCCTTTGCTTTAAGGTTGCATTTTCCTTCCCAATACCTGTTTCTTGAAGTACATGATGGTTTGTGTTTAGACATGGGATAAACTTGGGGAAAGCAAAGTTTTGTTCTTTAGAACAAAAGAGTCTGGAGTCTTTGGGGGGGGGGTGTCTCTCTCTCTTGCTCTCTCTCTCTCTCTTTCTCTCTCTCTCTCTCTTTCACACACACATACACACTCACTCCTTCCTCCCCTCTTCCCTGGCCTGGCAAATCTTCACGTAGAAAGTTAACCCTAGCTCCTCAGAATCCACCCTCGCTGGAGTGGCCTCTGTTTTATTTTTTTGTTTATTTGTTTGTTTTCTCACAAGGGTTTTTTCTAACCTCTAAATCAGCAGTTGGACATCCCCGAAGGGGTCCCGGATTGAGAAAGGGCACAAGCCGGGCTGACGGCTCCCCTCATGCACAAATTTCGTGCACTGGGCCTCTAGTTGTAAATAATGCCACAATAAATATTGAAAGGCAGATATTGTTTTTATATTTGGTGTGATATATCCAAGTGTCTTTGCTTAGCCAAGGCTTATAGCTTCAATTCCAACAAAGCGTCAAAGTGGACTCAGTCAGGCCCGGCCAGTGTAACTCAGTCATTGAGTGTTGACCTATGAACCAGGAGGTCACAGTTCAATTCCTAGTCAAGGCACATACACAGGTTGCGGGCTCGATCTCCTGTGTGGAGCATGCAGGAGGCATCTGACCAATGATTCGTTCTCACCATTAATGTTTCTATCTCTCTCTCCCTCTCTTTTCCTGTCTGAAACCAATAAAAAATATATATTTTAAGAGAAAAAAGTGGACTCAGTGGGAATCAAGCTAAACAGGGGTCAGGAGTCCAAGAATTCTCAGACTAGTAGCCAGGGAAGTCAACCAACACTGTTATGGAGAATAGGCAAAGTAGTGGCCAGGAAAATGGTGCTAGGAAATAGAAATATAAGAGTTGAGAAAATAAAGAGGGAAATTCTGCAGCAACATGAGTATTTGGGTAGGTCAATAATAAGATCAATGGGAAGAAGAAAAGTGAGAAGAAAGGAAATCCAAAATTATGGTCTTTTTACAAGGGGATTAGCATTTGTATAGTAATGAGTATAACCATTTTAAAGAATCTCTTAAGAAAATAGATGGCTTAATAAAAGAGAAATTTTCAAATGAGTGCTAGAAAAAAGAAATTCTAATGGATGTCACAAGAGAAAGTGAAGGTTACAAATTGGTCATGGAGGCTTCCTTCAATTGCCAGGATATGAATCGTCTTGAGGTCAAAGAGGATTCAAATGGCCAAAAGGAAGAGGGGAAAATATTTATATAATAATTGTCAATAGTCTTACCCTTACCTGTCAGGGGGTACATTTATATCCTTCCCACTATAAAATTGCCAGGACAATGATTTGTGAACTTCAAATTTTATCAAGGCCCTCATTTGTAAAAAATTGTAATTGATATTTTTTTAAAGTATAATGAGTGATTTTACTTCTATAATTCAAATAATTTTAGCAAATATTTTTTTTCCATTGTTCATCTCCTTATTAGACTTTGCAGAGTGGAGAAGTAATTAGACACTTGGTATAGCCCCATGTACAAGTTCCTGGCTTTCGAATCACTTTCCACTCTAAAATTATCTTTGCAATACAAGTGACAATTTATCCCACTATAATTTTTTAAAGTGGAAACTTGATTTTTCCAAAGTATTTTGACTTCTAGTGGAATATTTTTCCAGCCTGAACTCTTATAAGACCACGATCTACTTTCAACCACCGACACTGTGCTAGGAATCTGCAAGTCGCAAGGACAAATATAATGCCCCATGTATTTTTATTTTTTTAAAGTAAAGATCATCTCCACAATGAAAGTGATTAAATTCAAAAATATAGAGAAAATGCCATAGTCTTAATTTCCAGGGATAACCTTTGTTAAGAGTTTGCTGTATTTTCTTTCTGGTCTGTGTCTGTAGCATATATATATTTTTACATAACTGTTATCAAATGTTACATATAAAATATAATGTGCAGACTTTAAATATTATGCCTACATTTTCCAATTATAATACTAGTATAGACTAATTTTAGACAAAGCATAAATGACTATGAAATCCATTTACTCCAAAATATTATATATATTTTATATTGTCAACAATTTTACTCTTATCTGTCAGATCACACATTTATATCTTTCCCATTATAACACTTCCAGGACAATAATTTGTGAACTTCAAATTTTATTAAGGCCTATTATGTAAAAAAAATATAATTAATATTGCTTTATTTAAGGTATAATGATTAATTTTACTTTTATAATTCAAATAATTTTAGCAAACATTTTTATATATGTATAAACATATATATATATACCCTTCTTCTCCCAGGGGTTTCAGCACAGTGTCTGGGAGAGTGTATCTTGAATTAGTGTTACTTAATCAATTGCTTAATTAATAAGGGGCAGACTCTTCTGAAATAGAAAGTTTTTATCTGCCCGCATCCTTATTTGCAATCTTCCTTAGCCTTCACATTCGTGGGTTCTAAGTAAAAGTGAAACAGGAAAGCAGACCAAACAAACAACAAACCTATAGAGCTCTCATCATTGAAACAAAATACCCACCTCATGGCTGCAGTCTGGGGTACTGGGGAAGCACAGGGTGAGCTGACAGAGGTAAGTTGAGATGGGAAGATTGAGGCAGAGTGGTTGAGAGGGTTGACCCTGGCGCCCACCCCAGTAGTCTAATCCCATCTAGTCGCTAGCCCTGTGACCTTGGACAGGTCATTTTAGCACTCTGTATTGTGGCTTCTTCATCAATAGTATAGGAGTAATAATAATATCACCTATCTTGAGTTTAGGATTCAATGGAGCTGATATATATCAAGTAGTTGACTTCCTACACACCTAAATTTAGCTACACATGCTTGTTTCCAGTGTAATTTCCTAATGGTATCATGCCCTCTCACCCAGGGTGCCATTCATGTCTCCAACCCATGAATTTAAACTCTGGGTTAAAAATAAGCAATGATAGCATAGTAATTGTGAAAACAAAACCACAAAATTTGCGTTAATCCAATTCTATCATTCTAGGTGACCAATTTGAGTTTTTATTTGTATTTATAATTTAAAACAGTGAAACAGGCTGTATACTGAAAGGTCTAATATTTTTGTTTACACTACAGTGTTCATTATTAGATTTTACTGGCAATATAATGTATATCAAAATTAATTTTTCATTGTCTACATGGTTTTTTCTTATCACTTTTGTTTCACATCTATAACTAAAAATAATTTTGACATTTTGGGGTGAAGGGGTAACAAATGCTCTGCTTCAGGTATCAAATGCACTAGGTCTGCCACTCTTAGTAACTGCTGAAGTGCTTTTATGACCCTGTTATGAATCATCAAACCCACAACACTTTCTGTTCCCCTTTGAATCCTGACTCTCTACAAAGTCAGGAGTGTGGCCCTGAGCAAGTGGCTTTCTCCTTCTAGTTGCAGTTTCTCACCTGGAAAATGGGGGAAGCAATACCTATATGAGAACTGTATCCAGGATTAAATGGACTAGCACAGCACTGTGGGTGCCCACAGTAGGTACTCCCTACAAACGCTTCGGCTGCCTTCTCCCATCTGTGCAAGAATGGACTATACTTGCCCATCCTTAAAGCCCCTTCCAGCTGGGACTGTCTAGGATCTTATGGTCATAACATGCAGACATGCGGGGCTGGATCTTACGTCCTAAGTAGCCACTTCCTCCACCACCCTGGAAAACCCCTCTGTCCTGAAGGTTCAGGTGTGCTCAGCAGGTCCCTCACGCCTGTTCCTGGTTCCTGACATCCTTTAGATGTATTCAAGGTTAAATACCATATCTGCTCAACCAAATATGTTACTGTTACATATTCATTTTGTGCCTCACATAAAACAGGAGAGAGTTGCATGGCAATTAAAACTGGTATTTTCAAAGTATGGTCAGTTTTTTGGGGGGAGGGGTGCAGCTGTGCATGAAGGGAGGCATCTGTTGTATTGCCAAGTTGATAATTCTATAGTCCCACTTCTCATACTAGGCTTTAGAAGCCTCCAGGGCCTCCCGCACAACACCAGAGCTCCCTTTCTAGTCCTTAAATTTAAGAATCTTTGCCTTTCAAAATTGGAGCAAAAAAAAGTTTCATGTAATCGTTTTTTAAAAGCTGAATAAGTTTCCCTTTGTGTTCTTAGAGTTTTTATAAAAGATCGTTATTTCCCTTTTTCTGACACTAAAGTGACTGTGGTTCCATGAAGGATAAATATATTTATTATAATTAGTATACTAGTTACAATTTCTGCATGATTCCTTTCTCATTAGTGACTAAATACCTTTACTTGCATTTCATTTCATCTTCATGCGCACCAGCACACCTAGAGCACACCGTTATTAAGTTGCTGGTATTATTCCCAATCCATATGAGGCCACAGAGCCTCTGAGAGCTGGAGCAACAGGACCAAGTCACGCAGGCTCTCCGGGTGGTGCTCGATTTCCCACAATCCCCTGTGCTTCTCTCCTCAGTTTGTAGGTCACTCACCACCACCACCACATCCCACCCAGGCCCACAGGAAAGGTGAGGATGTAGCCAGTATCCTTTATCCCCAGAGTTAGTACACATAGCAATTTCTCAAAAAATATCTTCCAAAGAATGGAAGAAGGGTCTGCTTTTACCAATAACATTTCTTTTGGTCAACATGTCAGGCCTTTCTTCGGTACTGCTAGAGAATCCTCTTGGTAGAGATGAAGAAAAGGAACTGCAGGGAGTTGAGCAATCACTTCAAAGCCCCAGAGCTAGTAGGAGGCAATGAAAGGGCTTGAACACAGTTCTGGAACTCACTTCTGAGTTCTTTCCAAGAAGCCATATTGAATTTTACTTTTTGAGCACAGCGGTACCTTAGAGATTAACGAGTACCCTGACCACACTGCAGACAGGATTCCAGAAGTTTCCTTTATGCTGTTGAAGAAACACAAGGGTTCTGAGAGAGAGAGCTGGGGGACCCTAGGGAAAGCACAAAGAGGCCGCAGAGAGGCAGAGAGCTTGGCCTCAGCAATCAGAGGAAAACGGCCAGGACGATGCACTCTACAGTGGTGTCTGAATGATGCTCCAAAGAGCCAGACTGAACAAGTTGACCTTAGTGACCACCATTCCAGAGGAAGGTCAGGCCAGCCACTAAACCACAGGGACCAGAGAGGGGTCCATGCCTGTACACAAGGACTCACCTAGCCACCTCTCTACCTAGAGCGCCATCAAGAGAGGAGGAGGGTAGAGGGGTTTCCGGAAAACTAAACATTTATGAAAAAAGAGAACAAGATACTCCAAAGAGCTGAAACTGAAATAACTTTGACTGAGTTCTTCACTGCTGAGCAGAGGGCCAGGTTCATGAGCGGGATTAGAGTCATTGCAGAAAATAAAGCAGCTGCATTTTCTTATCACAGCTGAGCCCTACTTGCACTTCAGTCCTCCTGCACCCTTAGCACTGACTGGTTAATCTCTCCCCACTGAAAAGGTAAAGACAAAATAATTTCTGTAGGGGATCTATAGACTTGTCTATTACAAACCATTGCATATTCGTTCAAAAAGTATGTTTGACTGTTAGGTGTTGGAAATAGAATAGTGAACAAAACATAAAAAGTAGTGAATTCACTACATAAAGTGAAGCTGGGGGGGTGTGTGTAACTGGTCCAAAATAAAAATAAAAAAATTAATGAACTGTAGAGCCAAGATTTAAACTCAGGTTTATTGGATTCCAAAACTCATGCTCTTCTGTCTCATCATACTAGTTCAATATGAACTAGAAAAACAGATTTCATGCTTATAGTTTGACTGCACTTTTTTAAAAAAGACCAGATTTTATGCTTGTACTATTTAAGAATCTCTAACCTCCTTTAACATACCTTAAAGAATTTGGGGCCCTGTATCTGTGCATTCATGTCAACTAGCTAACAGGGAAGCTTGCATTGTTACAAGAGACCCAAGCCATAAGAAATTAAATGCTATAGCCGTGATTCTAAAGTATGATCCCTGGACCAACAGCATCAGCTTCATCTGGAACTTTCCAGAAATGCAAATTCTTGGATCACGACTCAGACCCACTGAATCAGAAACTCTGGGTGTGGGTCCAGCACTCTGTTTTAACAAGCTGTCTGCGTGAAAGGTGCACACCACAGTTTGAGAACCACTGTCTTATGAGCAAGGGTTTGCTAGTTCTCTCAAACCTCAGAATTCTCCTCAACACAGAGACCCAGGAAGTTGCTACAAGTGGTCCTTACGTGGGTACTTATAAAGAGGCCTATTTGCTATTGTGGAGTTCCACCAAGTAATACCATAGAGGAGAAAATGAGGCCTGGAGAGAGAATGTAGCATATACAAGGTCACAGAGCAAAATAGTGGCAGCAATAAAGTAGAATCCAGTTTGGTCCTTCCAAACACCACAATGGTTTAGCTGAAGCAATATTTCCTGACGAACAGAACTTAAAAAGGTGGGATGGGGTGGGGCTTGGGGGGTAGTTAATAAGTTTTATTAGGCCAAG
Source organism: Myotis lucifugus (assembly GCF_000147115.1). Lineage (NCBI taxonomy): Eukaryota > Metazoa > Chordata > Mammalia > Chiroptera > Vespertilionidae > Myotis > Myotis lucifugus. Next base: position 360,513 of record NW_005871344.1, on the reverse strand, counting down.
ATGTGGGATCTGGTTGAGGAACCAGCACACAATCAGGGGTTGAAAAGGAATCTGATACCCAGTTGGGGACTGGAATAGGCCAGCATGAAGGAAAGGCAAAGCAGAAATCCTAGCTGAAAATGGAAGGGCACCTCTCCCCCTTACTCTGTTTGGGTGGCTTCCAGCTCCCCCAGATCCCACCTCTTTTGCCATTTGGATGAATGACCCTGCTCAGCGCCTGCTTCCTGGACTCTCCTCCGCCCACAGCTGCTGGATCTGAACCCCATCCATCTCCGCCTGGGCTGAGAGCTGCGAGGAGCTCGGGGAGGCGCTGGTCCACAGTAGGAATGAGAAGCAGGTCTTCCGGGAGCACTGCTGTAGATAAGTAGGATCAGGGAACATGATCACCTAATCCTTGCGAAATTACCAGGTGTGAGTGAGCAGGTAAAGAATGTTTTGTTTAGGGGGGAAAAATCGCCATGACTCTGAGTCCACCAATTTTTCCTAAGGAGAATTTGTGGCTGTGTTGTTTTTTGTCAAATCAACCCCATCTAGAATAATAATTTAGTGCATGTATAACCCTGAAGTGTCCAAATTGTGAAAATAACTGGATCTTTTTGCCCCTCACCTTTGATCAGATGCTAGTGATTTTATCCCAGTTAGAATTCCCACCACTTAATTAATCTGGTAAGACATTTAGTATCTTCAAGCCTCAATTGTTTCATGTGTAAGATAATAATTGAAAATAATTCCTACTCTATCCATCTTGTAGGATGAGGTCAAGTGACATAAAGGTTGTGAAACTATTTTTGCAATCTGTAAATTATCACACAGATGTGAACTACATAGTGTTATTATCGCTTCAAATTTCCTTGACCAACTTCGATAGCCCCAATTTATAATGCATTTTATGGCCTACATCCTGGAGTTTATCATTAAAAAGAAATGTCCCACCCTGATATATTAAACTCTAATATACAAATCTCTGACTTGTACTTCCTATCAGTTCAGTTTTTCCTTCCTCATGCTTACCACACATATTTTTTGACCTCACCATGACCCTTTGACCTTTTTTTCTCACTATCAGCCTCCTCCTGCCTCTACTTCCTTCCCTATGCACTAGAACTATGTGTTCAGCCCTGCAATCATTTTGTTGTACTAGTAAGTGCCCCCATCCTCCCAATTTCTTGTCCTTACACCATACTCCCACTCAAATCTCAGGCTTGTATCAGTGTAACCATTTGCCTTCTCTTTTCCCCTTCTTGTTGCTGAGCACTGTGGAAATGACACAATTCGATGGAGCGGTGCCACTCCAAGTTCATTGGTCCTTACTGCCAGGGCACATATTTCACATTTTATTCTGCTCAAGCCAACTTCCTAATTGCTACACCCCTTCTCTTAGCAGATAAACTGATTGAGTTTTCAAAGAGAAAATTGAGGCCTTTAGATAAGCACTTGAAGACTCTCCTTCCAAACCACAAACTTAAACAGGTACATCTAAAACCAACCCTACCTCCTGGGAGCCTGTGCCAGACCAATAGACATCCTTCTGTTCAAGGCAAATGCCTCCATCTCTTCTCCCAGTTGATCCTCCCCTAACAAACTCATCTAGAGAGCTCCTCTTTTATATAGTTAATCTCTAAAAGGTTAAAGGAAATCCACCTTTATGTCTTTTTTTTGGGGGGGGGGACTTAATTTGCAATATTTTCTCTCTTTTTAATTTATCTTTATTGTTGAAAGTATTACAGATGTCCTTTTGTTTTTTCCCATTGACCCTCTCCATCCGTCACCTGCCTCTCCCAGGCCTTCCCCACACTATTGTCTGTGTCCATGGGCTATGCATATATACCTAAAAGTTCCCCCGGTTAATCTCTCCCCACCCACCACCCCAAACCCCGCCTTCCCTCTGAAATTCATCAGTTTTTTTCTATGCTTCTATGTCTCTGGATCTATTGTGTTCACCAGTTTCTTTTGTTCATTAGATTCTACATATGAGTGAGATCATGTGAAACTTGTCTTTCTCTGACTGGCTTATTTCACTTAGCATAACGCTCTCCAGGTCCCTCCATGCTGTTACAAATGGTAAGGGTTCCTTCTTCTTGTAGCACCTGCCTTTCTCCTCACAGTCAAGTTCTCCCAAAGAATAACCCGTAATCACTGCATTCACTTCCCAATTCCCATTCAGTCTTCAATCCATGACAATCTAGTGCCTTCCACTGCTCTACTGACTCTATCTCAGATGAAGTTACCAATCACTTCCTAATTGCCAACTGCCTAATTGCCAGTGATTCTCAGTCATCAACTTGGCTGCTCACATTGCAACATCTCACTGATACTCTGTCTTCTTTTTTCTCTAACCCCATCTTTCATCAGCTTCTGAAATGCGACTTCCTATTGAGTCCCCTGACATATTCTGACATTCCCTTCTTGGGGAAAAAAAATTATATATATATACACACACACACACACACACACACACACACACACACACACACACACATATCTGCCTCCCCTTAAATTGTTAGGTTTCCCACGGCAAATCTGACTTTTTTGTGTGTTTTTTTAACTTTTAATACTTACTTACTCCAGGAGTTTCATGCTGATGATTCTTTTACTGATGATGATTTCCATTTAAGAAACTCCAGCCTCGCCCTAACCTGTTTGGCTCAGCGTACTGAAAGGTCCCAGGTTCGATTCTGGTCAAAGGCATGTACCTTGGTTGCGGGCACATCCCCAGTAAGGGGTGTGCAGGGGGTAGCTGATCGATGTTTCTCTCTCATCAATGTTTCTAACTCTCTATTGCTCTCCCTTCTTCTCTGTAAAAAATCAATAAAATATATTTAAAAAAAAAGAAACTCCAGCCTGAAGTGTGCAGTAAACTTGATGCTGGACCTTTCCACCTAATTAATATATTGAAGTAGGAATATAATACCTTCACCCCAAATCTGGCTTTCCTCCTGTGCTCCTTAAATAGTATCACTAGATGCCTAAAATTCTGGAGGTAATTTTGACCCATCTCTGTGTCTCACTGTAACATAAAATTAATCCTCAAGCTCTGTCCACACATTATTTTCTCCACCTTTTCTGCCTCTGCCTGAGTTCAGGCTTTCCCTGTCTCTCCCACAGATTGCTGCCATTGTTTCCTAGCTGGTTTCCCTGCCTCCAAAATAAAAGTCTATCAGTACCTTCCTACGTTTTGAGCATGCACTGTGTGTCAGGGGTCATGCTGAACTGTTTACAGACACTGTCTTATTTGAGCCTCACAACAATCCTATGGTCATTTTCAGAAGAAAAAATATTACAGAACTACTAAATGGATGAATGATCAATTAAGGTAAAATTGTGTGCTTCATGTCTACATACTAATATGGTTGTCCATGGCCCCAGGGATAAATCCATCTTCTTAGCATGCCACATCACCAAAAACCCACCTTATATCCTGGTTTTTCACTGTCCCTACACAACACCTTTACCCCTTACCCTCTATGCCATCCCCATCTCCACACCTGATGAATTCCCTGTTCTTTCTTCTGTACCCTCACTAAACTCTGTAGAAACTTCTAGCACAGCACTGACCCAATTTCATCATATTTACTAATTTCCTTTCCAAAGATTGTGTATGAGCTTCTGGAGATTATCTTTATGTCTCCAAAACCTAACATCATCTTTTCCATATAGCCCATGGACCAAATCTGACTTGCCAACTGTTTTTGCAAATAAAGTTTTATTGGAACAATGTCATTCCTTATCATTTACATATATCTATGGCTGCTTTCATACCACAATGTCAGAGTTGAGTAGTTGCAACCAAGACTGTATGGCCCAAGATCCTAACATATTTGCTTTCTGGCCCTTCACATTAAATGTTTATCAGCCTCTGACATGGTATGTGCACAATTAATGTCGGGGAAATAAAATAATGCCTTTAAGGTTGGCTAAATGGATCTACAAATGTTTGAATCATTATTAAGTATTCCTTTTGGCAATGGGAAGTAAGAAATAAAAAATGTTGAATTTAAGCAAGCATTTCCTAGCAATTAGCCATGATATTGTTTTAACCACAGTCCCTAAGATGAACAGAGAAAGTGGTTATCAACTCCCCCCCCTTTTTTTTCTTTTTAGAATGAAGTAGAAGCCTGTGGAAGTAAAGCCATGAGCCTCTGGTCAAATGTCTAGCATAGGCTGGAGCCATGATTTGAAGTCTGTCATTTTGAGAAGCTGGGAGACATGGGAGCCCATTAAGCCCTTAGAGATCAGTCTCCTGGCACACAGGGTGGGTTAGAAAAGGGTGGGGGTAAATGCAGAGGGACAGGGAAAATATCTGACATTCATAATAACCACTCTGCCTACCCTCTCAGAGTTGTTGTGAATGTCCTTTATAAAATCTTAGACAACATAAAGCATTGAGTGTCCCAGAGATGACAAAGGACTTTTCTTATCTTGCTCATTTTACCATTCCATCAGTACAAATCAAAATTTTTCAATAAAGAAATATGTCATTAAACTCAGAAAGGTTAAGTTTCACACAACTGATTGGCATACAAACTCTGATCTTTCCAGCTCTAAAATTATTGCTTTTTTTACCCTTCCAGGCTACCTCTCTTTACATGTGTACACATCAGTTGTAGCTTGAAGGGAGACCTTACTTACAAAGATTTTTAGGACTTGCTCTCCATCCCGTTGTATTCTGCTATCCTGGCAGCTCAATGTTATAAGCAAGCAAGTTTTACCGGGCACTTTTGAGGACCTTTAGTTATTATATTTACCCCTGCATACCTCCCAGGGACAAACACTGAATTTGTTTTTTCAAGCATTCCCAATGGCTAGTGGTAGCGAGCCAGTCTATTTGGATAGAGGGTGTGGAGGCTTCCCTGGCAGCATCACACCCGCCTAGATAAGGAGACCGGATGCCACATGACCTTCCAACATTTGCCAAAGAACAGGCTAGCTGGGGACCCAGAGAAGGTGGGTGTGCCTAGTTAATGGAGCAAAGCAGACTAAACACGCCTACACATTCTGATGGCTTCCTTCCTCTGAGTTGTTAATGAAAGTTCTTTCTACCCAAGAACAAAAACAGTCATTTTGTTCATTCATTTCACATTCACTGAGCACCTACCCCAGGACAGGTTTTGCACTGGATGAAAGAAATGAAGAGATAAGTAAAACATAATTCTTCCCCACAAGGAGCCTGTCGTCTGGGGGGTGAGACAAATAGGTAAATAGACGATAAGACTACAAGGCGGCGAGCACTGTGAGAATTGGAAGACAGCTCTAAGCAAAGACAATCTCTGTCTGGACTTGGAGAAGCCTCGCGAGGGAGGTAGCACTGGATCTAGGTTTCAAAGGGTAAATAATTCACCAAAAAGAGCATAATCATTATTATAATTCTAGGACTGTCTTGACTACCTACGATAAAGCCAAAACTAGGCTAGAAGCATCATACCCCTCATCAATAATTCTTACTTAGAGCACACTTTAGAAACAACAAAACTAGAACTCGGAGAAGGAATATGTGTCCAAGTTCACAAAAGCAGCAAATGGCATTGCTAGGTCTAGACCCAGGTTTCCTTGGCTCTACAAATGGTATTATTTTGGTACTTCTATTTCAAATTAGGGTAAGAGAGGCAAATGATACATGTGGGAGAATGTGAGGTGCTTAGACTAGCTGGAATATACAGCTACAGAGGAAAGTCGTGGGAGCTGAGGTTAAAAGATGACAATGAGCTCAGATTTTTACAAGGCCTCAGATGTATCATCCATTTAGATTTTTTCTTTGTGATTACTGGGGAGCCATAATCAGATTTCCAACTTAGAAATGTCATTTTGGCAGAAGTGAAGAGAAAAATTGGAGGCAGATGAAGGCAGGGAGACCAATCAAAAAGCAGTTGCCTTCATCCAGGCCAGAGACATTTGAGATCCGAATGAAGAATGTATTTAATGAGGATAGAGTTTGCAAAATCAATGTGAACTGGAGTGACATTCTGGAATGGGTCCTCTAATAAAACGTGACTGTGCTTTCATAAAAGAGCCCTTGGAGATGATCTGCATTTTGCAGATGGAAAGTTGAGGCCCAGAGAGAGGACGAGGAAGGGCACAGAGCATGTCAACTCCAGAGTTCAAGCCATCTCCTGACCTTTGGGGTCCGAAGCTCTTTCCTCCTTTGCTGACAACTCCTCCTGGGCACTATAACCCAGGCCCTCACCACCACATCACCGAGCATTTCCTCCTGTGGGCTGCAGCCGATTTCTCTTCTCCCCCAAGTCATCCTGGAGTACCTCCCAGCACATGGACGAGATCCAGCTATCTAGGAAGGCTGGCGGGAGGAAGCCTAACAATGAACAAATGTTCAGGGGAAACCCCCAGTGATTCCCCAAATGAGCTGAGGCAAAGCAAACCTTCCCGGAGCTCATGCTTCACTGAGCAGGCAGATTGAGCAGGATCAGACGATGAGGAAAAGCAGGATGGTGGGGCCTGTAATTCCTGCAACAGGCTTTGAAGCGGAAGCCCAAGGGCAGTCATTATTAGGAATATCACTTGCTGCATCTGCATGCCAGCAGCGGTGAGGGGAAATAAGGAACACTATGCAGACACTCCCTTACTGGAAAATGTGGCTTGTTCAAGATCCTGCTCTGTGTGAAACACTGACCACACCAATTCCAACATCCTGCACAGACTCCTGTGGACCTCCTGGGGCCACCTGTCCAACATCCTGGTGGGCTCTCTTGGCTACCTTGAGCCAACCCATGAACTCTGACCCTCAGCAGACAGAGGAATGATGTCATCCTTACCTCCTCTGAAGCGGGGAGACAGCATCAGGGAGAGCACAGTCTAGGGGAGAATAATGGGATGTCCCTCTCAACTAGCAAAGAGCTTTGTTCTCACAGGAGGGGAAGTGAGTCTACATCAGATGGCCAAGTGAGTGAGCCTGGCGAAGAATAGAAGAAAAAGTATGATGCTACAATAAAAGGCGGTCAGCTACTTTGAAGAACACAAAGGAGAGTCTGGAGGACTTTCAGACACGGCATAAAAGCTCCTATAATGCTTTACCTGTGTTCTCAGTGCCGGCTTATTCAGGTGAGGCAATTTCTCCTTAAGAGGCCAAGAAAGAGCCCTCGCTGGTTTGGCTCAGTGGATAGAGCATCAGCCTACGGACTAAAGAGTCCCCGGTTCGATTCCAGTCAAGGGCACATGTCTGGGTTGCGGGCTTGATCCCCAGTGGGGGGTATCCAGGAGGCAGCCAATCAATGATTCTCTCTCATCGTTGATGTTTCTCCCTCTCTGAAATCAATAAAAATATATACATATTTTTTTTAAAAAAAAAAAAAGAGGCCAAGAAAGAAAGCAAGGCCCACTTTCTGGTGTTCTCCATCACAGCTTACCATCAAGAACCTTCCAGGAGAGCCAGCAGAAATGTTCTCGTCAGCTCTACCTCCCTGCCTTTGGTCATTTACTTTACCTGCCTGGCATTCTCCCCAAGCATTCCCTTCACTCCTACCCACAGTCAATGTTCCAGTTCATTGCACGCCTTCTCCTCCATAACGCTTTCTGACTTGGTTTAACTTCCCCAGAAAACAAGAAGCCAAGACAAAGACCTGGATACTGGTAGTTTATTTAAGATGAATCCTAGAAAGCAAAAGTGAAGAGTGTGATGAGTAAAATGGTGAAGTAAAAACTAACATAAGGTCCATTGTCAAGGTCACCATTGCCAGGAGCTCCCGAGAAGTGTACAATATGCCTCCCAGATTTACCCATCTGTTGGATGGCAGAGTGGGGTGCTTACCCACCGCTTCCCCCTACCTCCCTGCCCTCCTCTCCCTGCCGCTAGTCCCCATCCCTGGGTGAGAGTTGTTCCCTCAGCATTGTCTTAGTTATTTAAGTTCCCCTAGAAGCAGATGCTGAGACAAGGACTCAGTTAAAAGTTATGTGAGAGGTGAGGCAAGGAATCTCTGAAGGAGAGAGTGGGAAATTGGTACTGGGAGGGAAGGAAGCCAATGAAGGTGTGTTAGCAAGTACGTTACCACTGTGGGCACCTGGAGCTTAGTGCTGCTGGGGAATTATGGGAGCCAGTGTGGAAACATGCCTTAGACTTATCCCTGCAGGGAGGAGAGGACACTGGAGAGTCTTCCTCTACCCCTTACTTCAGACATTTTTGAGGTTTGAAGCCTGCCCATTAGGTTAGGGGTGAGAATTTAATGCCCTGGAATTCCCAGCATGCCCAGCATGCAGACAGAGTGGGACCTGCCTATTAGAAAAAGCCCATAGGCAAAGAATTATAGCTCCTGGCTATTGGAATCAGGGGGCCTTTGGGTGTGGCATCGTCCCTAGGCTATGCTTGTCAGTAGCAGGAAAAACATCCAAAGTCTAGAAGGCCCTGAGGTAAGAAGTTGAAAGGCAGAAACTCTGCCAGAGGGAGGTGAGTCTGAGCTATCCACAACTATGGTTGAGGCTGGAGGCGGAGCAAGGGCCAGTGGAGCAACAGTGGTGTGTCTAACAGTGTTGCTTACTATGCCCAGCCACCCTGACTTTTTTCCCCTTCTTTTGAACACCTAGTAAGTAATCATCAGATGTGTGTAGGCAGCCCTGTACTTATGTGTAAGTTGAATACTTGAAAGGACATTGCAAAAAAAAAATGTTTTTTGGTTGGGGAGGCAGGGTCTACAACTTAGTCTCTTTATCTTCTTTAGGTCTTAGCACAAAGCTTGGTACCAAATTATGACTTTTGCTCAAAAAAAAAATATTAAAGGCTTCATGCATGAGCTCTTTCCCTTCATGATCTATAGAGTTAACTTCTTGTATACCTACTAGGTCTGCTATTTCTGTCTTGGAGATAACAAAAATGAGATACTTTCTCTGATTAAAGTAAGCTCATCTGCCCATGCTTTTGATCGTGTTCACTTTTACCTCCTTTCTGGAATCTTCACTCCTTTAGTCATCCCTTCTCTCAAAGTGTCTGTATAGCAGGTATTTGAGCTACACCAGGCTCCTGAAATCTGGACCATCCTCCTCCACTTAGCTTGAAGACCCAGAGGAGGTCCCCTAGGAAGCCCTTGGGATAACGGCAGGATCTGGAATGAGCCATCAGTTCTGGCTCACAGGGAACAGCCCAGAGTGAGCATCCCATCTGGCTTGGCAAGGCACTCCATTCTGCATGATCGATTGTGTCATATGAGCCTGGGAAATGGGGCACCTGCTTTCTCCTCCCTCCAGTCCTGCCAGGGTGAGGGCAAACAGGAGAATGTTACAGGACTGGAATGAGGCGTGGAAATGCTCGAGTCATGCCCAACACACGTACTGTCCTCAGCTCTCTCTCTAATTCCAAGATCTGCCATTTCCTAAGACTCAGCTCAGCCTTCAGAAAATGAATTGCTCCTTGTCACAATTATTTAGATTCCTTCGTAATATAGAACACTCCTGTTGACCTCCATGGAATCCAGATAAGAAAGTGGCTCAAAATGTGGAATGTGGATCTGAGAAGAACAACAGTCCTTCTGCCTCCTCAAATCCTCTTGGCAATGAGGTTGTGAGTAAATGAACAACCCTGCATAACTTCACAGAATTAATTCATGCGAGATACTGTTCTTGCCCCGCTGCGTCTTTATCCCCAATCCAATTCTTACCCCCCTTCCTGCCACAGGTTTCCATGTGAATGCGTTTGAAATGTGTTCTTAAATATTTGGATATACTTATAAACTATGCAGTGTTGATTTGAATGCATATATGTCTTTCATTTGTATAAATCATATGGTATCAAAATCTCATTCTGTTTCTTATTTTTGTCACTCAACAATGGGACTGGCAGGGCGGGAGGACACGGTGTTTGCTCTGTTTCCTTTAACCTTGTTTTCTTTTGAGGCATATCACACATACAGAAGAGTGCACGGACTTTGAAAGCCTGCTATGTGGCCCTCCCTGACATACCTCCCTCTTCCCACTGCAAGAATCCTGGAGACTAAACTTTATGTTAATCACTTTGTTGTTGTTGTTTCATCCCTGCACAATATTCTGTTTACTTGCCTGGTTTTGCCCTTTATATAAGTGAATCATGTAGAATGTATTCCTCTGTGACTTGCTTTTTTAGCTCAACATTTTTTTTTGAGATTTATCCATGTTGATGTGTAGTTGTAGTTTATTTCTTTTCATGGTAGAATATTTTGCTGTATGAGTATATAATAATTTGTTTATCTATCTACCACAGGTGGTCATTTTAATTTATTGCTGTCATTGTCATTGCTATCCTGCATAATGCTTCTGTGAACATTTTTTTAAAAATATATTTTATTGACTTTTTACAGAGAGGAAGGGAGAAAGAGAGTTAGAAACATCAATGAGAGAGAAACATCGATCAGCTGCCTCCTGCACATCTCCCACTGAGGATGTGCCCGCAACCCAGGTACATGCCCTTGACTGGAATCAAACCCGGGACCCTTCGGTCTGCAGGCCGATGCTCTATCCACTGAGCCAAACTGGTTTCAGCTTCTGTGAACATTTTAACCATGTTTTTATGTACAGTTGGGCAGGAGTTAATGTGTGGACTATATCAAGGATTGGAATTGCTGAATCACAGGTAGAGACACACTCCTGTTCTAAGCAATGCCAAATGGTTTTCCAAGGTTATCATACTAACTCCCAGTCTCTCAGAGGTATAGCAGTTCCCTTTCTCCATTTCGTGGACAACACTTACATTGTCAGACTTCTTAATGTTGACGATCTGGGGGTTTATTTTGGCTTTAATGTAAATTCTTTAATTGTCAATGAGCTTGAGCATCTTTTCAGAACATTATGGAACATTAATGTTGTCTCTTCCGTAAAATTACTATTTGTGTTTCTGCCCACTTGCCCCTTAAGTTGTTCATCTTTTTCTTATGAGTTTATAGGACTATATATATGTATACATATACATTCTTGTCACTAATTCTCTCTCATGTATATTCCAAATATCTTCTTCCAGTTTGGGCCTTTAATTTTAGCTCTGTTTATGACTATTTTGGTAAATAAAATATCTAATTTTAATGAGGTGGAATTTATCAATTGTGTGTGTGCTGTGTCCTGAATAAAAAAATTCTTCTTTTCCTTGTGGTTATTAAAATACCATCATGGCCTTACCTTCTCTGAAACTTGACTCAAAAAAATACATGTGCCCTGAGTATTTTATGAAGGTTAATGTGATCAATGTTTATGAAAGAGCCTAGAAAAGCACTTCACACATAATTGGGACTCAATATGTGTAAGTTTATCCATTGGAGTGTAGTCTTAGGCCTGTATTTCACAGATGTTAGGTATTTACAAGTAATTTCATTTTTAAACAGCAAATATTTAGTATCTGTTAGTTATTCTGGACATTTTGTTAAATGTTTTATTGTTCACTAAAACCCTGTAAAATAACAATATCATCAACACCATTGTACAGCAGAGGTCATTGAGGCTCAGAAAATAAGTGATTTACCTTGGGCAAGGCCACTAAATGGCAGATCCATTATTATATTTCCTATCCGCCTTTCTACCTAAACTGTGAAATACTGGATGAGAGGATTTGTGTTCAGAGAATGGCAAGAGCCCTGTAGTGTGGGAAAATAAGTCATATCTCTAAGTGTATACTGGGGGAAATGGCAAAGGGAAGAACGTAAAAGTGGTCTACATACCTTATTGCTTTTCACTTTGCAGAACACATGATACGATTTGCCCCGTCTGTGTCTCCCATTCCCCTAGACCTGACTCCAAATCTCTTGGAACCACCCATTCCCCTAAGTGACAGCCTTGAGCTTGCAGCCCTCCTGACTTGCATCGTAAAGACGGTACCCATAATTTAACCAACCACATTGCTCCCCTCTGAGGAATTCCACGTCAAATGAAGCATTGCTGCCGTCATAATGTAACTGGACTCCAGTGATTATCTTCCTGTCAGAATCTTGAGTCACCCAGGACACACGTGTCAACAGGGTTTAAAGCTCTGTTTGTTTGCCTCCCCAGACAGATGTTGAAACAGGATCTCCCACCGCCAGTCAAACTGCCCAGACAACCAAGCAACTCAGTAACCACTTGCTAAAGCTAACACTCTTTTGGCATTCAGTTTCCCACCAAATGAATTATAGCATGGTGCACACTGGGTTCATTCAAGTAACTGAATGTTAGATCTGGAAGGACCTTAGCAATCATCCAGACAACTCCCATACCATAGCAGGAAGGGAACAAGAGTCAAAGACTGAATGGGAGTAAATCCCTTACATTAAATGTACATCCTCAGTTGAAGGACCTTGTATGACTAGCCCTCATCTATAAAATTAAGATTAAGAAACAATACCCACACTTCCTACATCATAGGGTTGTTGGGAGAAACAAATCAAATAATATACATGCATCTGCCATGATGTCCTTTAATCCAAATATGTGTATGTAAGAAAAAAAATACCATTTGTTGGGTTAATTAATTTTTTTAAATCCTCACCTAAGGATATTTTTTTCATTGATTTTTAGAGAGAGTGGAAGTGCAGGGAGAGAGAGGGAGAGAGACACATCAATTGGTTGCCTTCCACATGCACCCTGACATGGGCTGGGGATCGTGCCTGCAACCGAGGTACCTGCCCTTGACTGGGAATTGAACCCACGACCCTTGGATCCGAGAGCTGATGCTCTAACCACTGAACAAAACTGCTAGGGCAGTTAGGTTTTTTTTTAATTCAACTTTAAGTAATTTTGTCCTATAACTAAATTAGAGATCTTCAATTTTTTTTCTTTGTGTCCAAAGGAGCACAATAAAGCAAGAACACAAAGCATGCAACAGATTCCACAAAGAAAAGGTCAGTAACTCTTATTTCTCAGTTGTGTTCACACAGAGCATAGATGGCATTTTTCTGCTCTACCCATGCCTATGAAAGGCACTGCTAATTAATAATGATTCTTTTCAAATGAGCATCTACATGAATTTAGAATTTTCTTCAACACAGCATTCCAGAAAGTCACCAACAATTATTTTTTTAATATATTTTATTGATTTTTTTTTTACAGAGAGGAAGGGAGAGGGATAGAGAGTTAGAAACATCGATGAGAGAGAAACATCGATCAGCTGCCTCCTGCACACCCCCTACTGGGGATGTGCCCACAACCAAGGTACATGCCCCTGACTGGAATCGAACCTGGGACCCTTCAGTCCACAGGCCGATGCTCTATCCACTGAGCCAAACCGGTTAGGGCAACAATTATTTCTTGAAATTAAGTGTTTGATATTGTTGAGAAACAATGAGTTAAAAGTATAGCCTATAGCCCTGACCAGTATGGCTCATTTGGTTGGAGCATTGTCCTGTGCACCGAAGGGTCATGAGTTCAATTCTCATTCAGGGCACATACCCAGGTTGCGGGTTCAATCCTTGGTCGGGGAGTGTACAGGAGGTAACTGATCAATGTTTCTACATTGATGTTACTCTCTCTCCCTCTCCTTTCTGTCTCTCTAAAATCAATATTAAAAAATATTCTAGGATGAGGATTAAAAAAAGTCTACTCTATAATAAATTCTTGTAATGAAGTTTGTTGCATTTACTAGTATCTTTTGCTGCTTAACCTACAACCCCAAACAATGCCAACTAATTTTATAGCTTGGCTTGAAGGTTCCTCAGATGGATTTGCCCAGGCTCGCTGGAGCAGCTGCATTTACTATAGATCTGGCTGGTCTGGAAGGTCCAAGGTAGCCTCACTTAAAAGGCTGGAAGCTGGTGTTTACTATGAATGGGGGTGCCTCAGTTCTCCTCCGTGTGGCCTCTCATCTCTAGGAGAAGAGGCTGACTTTCCCTAAGTGATATCTCAGGGCAGCATTCTACAGGGGCAAAGGCAGAAGCTGCAAGGTCTTGTGAGGCTTAGTTCAGAAGTCACATAACTTCACTCCTACCATATTCTATGGGTAAAAGCAAGTCAGTAGGATACCAATACTCAAGAATAAGTTTATATATATTCCACCCCTAGTCAGGCAGAGCAGCAATGCTGTATTGAAAAAGGGGCACCGATTAGGAGAAATTTGTGGCTATTAGACACTCTATTAGAGTTTTCTCTCTTGCCATAAATTATTCGTATTCCTTCTACATGAGAAATGTAGTCACTTCCAAAAATTTTATCCTAATTGTTTTAGTCATCTATTGCTGCATAAAACAAATAAGGGCTTATTATCTCACACAATTCTGTTGGTCAAAAATTTGGGAGGTTAGCTGGATACTTCCATCTCTGATCTCTCATGGGGTTTCAGTCAAAATGTCAGGCAGAGTTGCAGACAACTGAAGGCTTGACTGGGACTGGAGGATCCTCTTTCAAAATGACTCACTCACATGCCTGTGGACAAGAGCCTTCAGTTTCTCACCACAGAGACCTTCCCATATGGCTGCTTAAGAGTTCACACAATATGGAAGTTGGCTTTCCCAGAGTGAATGTCATAAGAGAGAGTGAGGGGAATACAGAAGTGTTAGTTATGACCTTGCCTTGAAAGGCATGCACAGTTATTTCTATAATATCTCACTCATTACTCAGGCCAGCCCCATTCAGTATGGGAAGGGACTACACAAGATCATTGGAGGCCATTTTGGAGGCTTGTTACCACACCAATTAGGGAATCTAATCCAGAATTTCCTGATCTGCTTCAGTCTGGATGTGAATGACTCTCCTTAAATGTGGTTGTCAGGCAGCAACTCTTGAACAGCAAGCACTCCAGAGACCTGTGAACTAAAAGGAAATCCTTCTTCCCCAGACACATCCAACATACAACCCTGAGATGGGGGGGGGGGGAGGGGAAATTTACAATAAACAATCTCATTCACAATGGGATAATAGTAGATACATAGAAATCCATAATCAATAGCAATTTTGAAATCGAGATGTCACATGTAATTAAGCTCCTTACCCTGGGGGTGGGATGTGTTCCTTAATTAGGGACAGGTTCTTCTTCCTGGGAGTTGTCTCATTGTTCTCCTCAGCTAGTCACTCTATATTCTGAACTCTTGGTCCTAAAAGGCACTTCTTTTTACAAAACAAATGGTTTATACTGGCATTTGAATAGCTTTCTCTAGGACTTCGTGCCTCCTGCTCCCCACAAGCCTCTTTCCATTTTAACTATCCCCACCTATCTCAGTTAATGTTACCAAAGTTTCAGTTACTAATGCTATTGGAAATATAATTACCTTAACATCCTTGTGAGTTTCTCGTTAATATTCACAGCATTCACTCTATGTCCCCAAAAGTCAAATCCATAATTCTTTTTAAGATGGACCTCTGTATACCTTAGAAAATTTAGGCTTCTTTGAGACAATGCCATTGAGATTATTAGAAGCCCTCTTCCTCCCCCTCCAATGCCCCTCCCCCCACACACACTTTTTAGCTAATAGAACTAACTGCGTACCTTAAATCTTATGAGATCTGAACTAAAGGTATTACAGTCATACCCTCAATTTAATCTTTCCCTGAAGCCATTATTTATTTCAGCAATATTTCTTCAGCTGCAAAGACAGAAAATACAAAGTAGTTTTATTTTCTAACCCAGCAAGTCCTTGTTCTTTTATATTTTCTCCATATTTTGCTTGCAAAAACTACAGTTCTCTCATTAGATCATCTTTCTTCCCATACTTTATAATATGCAGTCAAAAACACTATTCAATATTTTTATTCTTCTGCCTTCATATCTCCTAAGCCAGATCCAACAAGTTCACTAGGTGCATTTTTATCTTCCAAGTTGCTATGGTTCTGCCACCGAAGTGGCAGATTGCCCCTTCTTTCTTGGTCTTTAATAACCATTTCCTTTCTGCTCCTCTAGACTCTTTTCCCTCTTCTCTTTCCAGCTTCTACCCACCACTGAGTTCCAAAGCCAACGCCACATAATTGAGGTTCTTGGTATGGCAGCATCATATTTCTAGTTACCAATTTGTTTCAGTCTTCTATTGCCGCATAACAAATCATCCAAGATTTAGTGGCTTAAAACGACAGTGATTTATAATTTCTCACAATTTTGTTTTGACTGGGTGGGGCCTCTAGGGATTTTTGGAACTCACTTTTTGTTTGTTTTCAATTTTCACATTTTTTATTGTCACAACTGGGTGGGCTTTACTTACATTTAGAGGTTAGAGGCCAGGGATATTGGTAAACATGTGCAGAAGACACCCTCCCCTCCCCGCCCCCCCCCCCACACACACAAATAAATTATCTAGCCCAAAATGTCTCTAGTGCTGAGTATTTTCTATGTAGATTATCTTTTTTAATTTTCATAATAGCCCTATTAGGTAGGTATGATCCTCATTATTTATAGAAAAGAAAAGTGAGGCTCTGAAGAGTAATGTAACTTTGAACAAGGTCACAATTAGTAAAGGGCATAGTTAAGGCTTAAACACATCTATGTCTGAGCTTTTATTTTTTTAATATATTTTCTTGATTTTTTACAGAGAAGAAGGGAGAGAGATAGTTAGAAACATCGATGAGAGAGAAACATCTATCAGCTGCCTCCTGCACACCCCCTACTGGGGATGTGCCCGCAACCAAGGTACATTCCCTTGACCGGAATCGAACCTGGGACCTTTCAGTCCGCAGGCTGACGCTCTATCCACTGAGCCAAACCGGTTTCGGCCTATGTCTGAGCTTTTAACCACTATACTATATGATGTGCATTCCTCCTGGATTGGTGATCTTCATAAAGGATCATATTTTCTAAATATTAAAACCACACCATTTCTTCTTTGGCTTTTTCCTTAATGTCTCGGCTGCTTTTCCTAGAAACAGACCCGAGGCAAGGATTAAGTTCTAGTGCTTTATTTAGGAAGTACAATACTGTAGCTGTGAAAGCTAGCAAAAAGGGAAGTGAGGCAGAGAAATATGGGGAAATAATGCAAGGTGATACGTTCCAGCAAGGCATCTTTATGAGGCAACTACATGAGATGTCTCCAAATGGGCTATTCAGGGGGGAATGTGCTCCTTGGTTCAGCCTATAGAAGGGAGGATGGGAAAGGAAATTTATTTGCCAGATCCTTCACATTTCCCAAGTTCCATTGCTCTAAGTTTGCCTTCCAGGGATTTAATTCCTCCATACTCCCAGGTTGCATTACTCAGCCCCTGCAGCAGCTGCTCGGGAAGCCAGATCTCATGCCTTCTGCGTGGTCTTCGTCTAAGTCCAGAAGTGCTATGAGACACAAATGCTTTCCAGCATGTTGTTGTTTGACCTCAGGTAGTTTAACTGGATCAGCACAGAGTCAGACAGCTGCAGAGCTGAGGTGGAGCAGGTAATCAGAGGTTTAAGAGTAGGTGAAGCCAAGAGAATTGAGGTTGGACATAAGGTGTGTCTGATATACAGTTCAACATGGTCCCCCCACCTCTGGAAGGAAAACTTTTTGGCTTGGATGAGCTAATGTATCAGTTGGGATTCATTAAGCTTAAGAAGCAGACAGCCCAAGACGAACTGGCTAAAACACTAAGGAAAAAAAATAAAAGTTATTGGCTCACATACCTAAAAATATAAGAGGTCAGCAAGTTTCTGTGGCTCCAGGTCCACAGCCCCAAAGCTCTCTTGACTCAGCCTTCCTCCTTGAGCCAACTTTATATTCAGGTTAGTAGTGAAATGATTGTAGTAACTCTAGGTCTCTCATCCACAACCAAATATCCAGAGGAAGAAATAAACTGTCTCCCCATTTGGTTCTCTCTTATAAAGAAAGATTTCCGAAAGGGCCCTTCAGCAAACACCCGCTTGCAGTTCTCAATGCCCAAGCTGGATGATGTGTTCATTCCTTAACAAGCTCCATGACAGGGACCTTATGCACATTGATTGGTTGAGGTAGGGTTCCCAGGCCAATCGCTGTCAAGAAGAAGGGATCACCACAACTGCTTAAACCAACCAGAGCCCACCTCCAGCATTGGAATGTCCTCAAACTGCATGATTACTACAAAACGAGATTCAGTGAAGAGGCACTAGATGTTAAAGAGAAAACTACAATGTCTCCAAGAAACAGTCTTCAAAAGCTGGTAAAGAAACAAAGACCAAACTGCCATCTGCATTTCTTATTAGACAATTGTCATGTGGTCCCAACTCACTTCAGACAAAGTATGTTTCAGACAAACTGTACAGTTTTCCATGGTTCTAGCTATTCCATCCACCGGGGCCCTCTCTCCCAATTCCTGCCTTTGATGGTTCATCTCAACCTCAAGCTAATTTCAAAAGCTTTCCCTGATGTTTCAAGACCAGAAAACATAGGCTACAGGAAATGAAGGCTTAAGAGTTAGTAGGAATCTTAGAAATCTAGATCACACTGCATGCCATGGGGTCCCAGAAGATCTGTAAATACAGCCTCAGAGGCTGAAGGGAAGAGTTAAACAATTGGGGTTCTGGAACTGCACTCATCCAACCAGAGCATTGATTTAACTTATTTTATTTGACTTAAATAATCAAATCAAGTTTGAATTGATTTATTTTACATAGTTACATTCTTTGTTTCAAGATTAAGTTTCCTTTGTAGAAAAAATATCCTGAGGGAGGGAGGGAAGTTTACAAATAAAACCCACTTATCATAAAAATGAGAGAACTGAAGGTCAGAGAGAGGTTTGAGGCATGTGTTGAAGGTCATGATGCTGACCTGACCCTCTGCCTCAGGACAACTGTGCCATATTTGAAAAGATCCATCCTGTGCTCCTAAGTCCTCTCTTCTTTGTAATCAATGGCCTGAGCTCTTGCAAATCTCACTCACAGAAAAATATTTCAAGTCACCTCACTAATCCTTTGCTCAATTCCTTGTTAAAATCACACAGTGCACAGTGCCAAAAACTGAACGTGATAATTCAGATATATCTGAGCAGCAGAGGGGAGAGCAGGACTACCTCATCCCCTGTAAGAAGGCTGCACTTCTGATAATGCAGCCAGGGATCACGTTAGTTCGTTGGCAGGCACAAAATACCATTGCCTCATACTGTCCAATAAAACTCTTAAGACCTTTCTCATAAGCTGCTGCAAAGACTTTTCTTAGAGCCAATTGCAGGGCTTAACATTTATTTCATTTATTCTAAGAATCCACAATTCCAAGTGGCCAGCTTTGTGCATTTGGGGGCATTCCATGAGTAGATTCACAATTCTAGGGCAGGAGTCGCAGACTCCCTTAGGGACCAGGCAGGTGGGCAGGGAGGTAATGTAAACCAATGATGGTGGCCAGGTATAATCCAAGCCTTTGAGGTGGGGACTCTGGTGAATTGAAGAACTCAGTCCCATCTAACGGGACGGATTCTACTCAGCTTCAGCTCACTATGACTATGCAAAAATCAAGCCCAGTGTTGCTTAGCCTTCGGATTTTTTAAGAGAATCCAAAAATGTGAATCTTTGCTGGAAATATCCAGGCTTTTAAATGTTGGCCACTAATTTGCAAAGTTCTAATATACTCTCCAGGCCAAACAAAACACATCTGCAGGCTGGGCTCAGCCCATGCACTGCAAGTTTGCAGCCTTTGCCCTGTGCAGATGAGGGAGTTGGGCAGCACTGGCTATTGAGACAAAAAATATGAAGTGATTTCTGTGATCTTGGATTTACTAGCATAACATTTATTTTAATGTTCCCCTGTTAATCATAGACTTGAGTATTTAAAAGCTGGAAAGAATCTCAGGGATTATATGGTTTAATTCTATTGTTTTGTGAAAGAAGAATCTGTGATCCAGACAGAACTGACTTGGATTCTCAGAAATGCAAGGAGCTGTACTGGTCCCACAGCCCAGGGTTTCTCAACGTTGGCACTATTGACATTTTGAATCAGATAATTGTTTATCATGGAGGCAATCCTGTGCATTGCAGGATGTTTAGGAGCATCCCTGGCCTCTACCCATTAGATGCCAGGAGCACCCTTCCACCCCACTCATGTGGGGCAAAATAGAGGCAAAAATGCATTCAGATATTACCTGATGTCTCTGGGGACAAAATCACCAGTGCCCTTGAAAACCACTGTCATTCTCCAACCCCTTTGTCTTACAGATGAAGAAACTAAGACTCTGAAAATTTAAGAGTTTTTCCCAAGTTATATGAGGAGTTATTTGCATGGCTTGTACCCAAATTCAAGTATCATACTTCCCACTGGAGTGCTCTCTCTACCAAAGCCTGCAGATCTGAACCACAATTTTGTTAGTAAAAGAGCTATCTAAAGCTGCATATTTTAAATTAAGGGGTAACATGGCAAGGAGCACAGCTTCTAAGACTAACAGAGCTGGGCTTCATTCTTAGCTCTTCTGCTTACTAACTTTGTGACACTGATCAAGTTAACCTCTCTGAGTATTTGTTCCTCATTTGAATAATGGATGGTTCTAAAAAATAAAGTTTACTTTTAAAAATGGGTGGTAAAATGCATATAATGTTTGCTACATAATAGAGATTCAATAAATTGAAGTTGTTATTATTATTATTATTATTATTATTATTAACTGGCCCTGGGGTTGACAAACACTCACCCCCAACCAAATCAGGCCTGCCTATTTTTATACAATCCGTGGGATAAGAATGTTTTTTGCATTCTTAAAGTGCAAAAAACAATACTGTCTTGCAGTTCATGAAAATCGTGTGAACTCAAATGTCAGTGTCCATAAATAAAGTTTTGTTGGAACAGAGCCATGCTTATTCATTTATATATAGTCTATGACTGCATTCACACTACAACAACAGAGTTGAGTAGTTGCAATATAGATCATGTGTCTGGCAAAGCCTAAAGTGTAAAATATACTAGCTCTTTACAGAAAGATTGCCAATCCTTAACTAGACCTTTTATCTGCAGGAGAAAACAGGCAGCCAGAATTTGCACACAGCCCTCTGGAATGCAGTTCTAGCACCTCTATTTGTATTTAATCCTGTTTACTGGAGACATTTCTCAGCATCTGTGTGTACCTAGCATTTTCAGAAATAGTCATTCAGGGAACATGAAGAACCTTTACTTTTTATAGATGTCTTCTCTTACTAGTAAATAAATCTTATTGTAGACTGGTACTTGGAGGTGTTTTCAAAATCTGGAATATTTATCAAAAAGAAAGGAAATAGTTTGCTCAGTGTTAAGCCAACCACATATTTTAAGTGTTGCATGATTTGGACAGGACAATAAAGAGGGATATCCGGTAATCCGGTAAAAAGGAAAAATAGATAAGAACTATCTGCCAAGACTAAAATTTAAGAGATGTTGTCGTGTCACCTTTTTTTCCCTCAGTAATACTTAGAGCATCTTGGTTATGATTTAATCTGACTATAGGCCAAGAGCTTAAAAGCCAGGATACCTATTTACAGCCTTCATCTTATACTCAACAAGATTTGTAGTCTCAAGAATTCTTTTTCAACTCAATACAATACATATATTGATTGTCTAGTATGTGCCAGACATCGTGCTGGACATCAGAAGTGCAAATATAAATCAGACACGGTCTTTGCCCTATAAGATTTCACTGAGGGTCTGGGTAAGTCACTAAACTTCTTTGAGCTCAGTTTTCTCATCGTAAGAGTAGAGCATTGAACTAAATATTTCATACACTCAAGAGACTTTCATTGAGCTCCTTTGTCTCGCCATGTCCTCTAGTAGATAACAAGGAATGATAATAGGACTGTGTCACTTTCATCATTTAATGAGGAAGTATGCATAATTGCTGTACTGTGAAGTAGTTCATAGGTAATTACAATACAATAAATGCAAAGTGGGTGTATGAAGCATGTGAAAGGAACCCACTAATTTTTCCTGAATGGAGAAAGACAACCTTCCCAGGACAAGTAACATTATGAGTTCATTCATGACATAGTATGTTGGGAGCTCCCATCTCTGAGAGGGAAGAAAGCCAGACCAAAACAAAGTTGGGAGCTGGGGAAGAGGACTGTGGCCAGTAGAGTCCGCCTCTCCTTCATTCTAGCTGGCAATTCAAAACCAAGTCCCAGGGAGATGCGCAAGATTCAGTCTAATCTAGTCCAAGACCAGAGAGAATATGGTACAAAGAAATGGGGCAAGCCATGTCATACAGGCTTCAGGACATTTACTGTTCTTGGTGCCACATGTCAACTAAGAAATTCATTCTAAAGAAGATGATAGAAGTCAGGCACAAGGTTCCCTAGGGGAAGGGATGATGAGTACCAGGATGGAGTCAGGCCAGCCACGAAGTGCTCAGTTTTTAGGGTTTCACTCTGGACCAGTAGGGCAGAAATAAACGCCCAGGCTGAGAATTAAGAGACAGCAACACCATGCTCACGATTGTCTGCAATAAGAGATACACATGTAAAGCTACATGTTATTCCCAGACTTCATGTACATGTGGTGGGGAGATTTAGAGGGCTTGACAATCCTAGGATATCATGACCTTGATAGTATGGGCACCGTGGCAGGAAGTTGGGCAGGCAGGATTGGTCGCAAAGACCGAGAAGGATGAGAGGGCTTTATAAATAGAAGCACAGCATATACAAAAGCATGAAGATGCACTTCTAACTCTCAAACAATCCAAACTTTCTCTTTCTTCCCCTCCAAGTTACCATCTGCAAATGTATCTGCAATGCCAATGAGAGTGGCCCCTTTACAACTCTCCATTTAATGAGTCCTGACTAATTTGGCGAGAGATGTAGGATTCATACACATTATTTAATGCTGTTCTGATTAAACTTAATTAAATTCCAAACTTCCAATCCCATTGCACAAGGCACTGGATAGAGCCAGACCTGCCTTCCTCAGGAAGCATCCCTCAACATTCAGACCCTTGAGGGCTCTCCAACAATTTTGGATGCCTCGTGGTGACCACATCTTCTCCCTGCTTCCCATTATAACGTCACTCCACTTTCTCCAGCATTGCCAAGAGTCCCCTGAAAAGGCCTGTCTGACTATAGTCGATTCAGAGTGCACCTGGCTAGTTCTTGATCCCTGCCCCTATCCCATCATTTCTTAGGGTACCCAGGTTTCACTAAATTTCCCAGTATGCTGTGCCAAAGTGTTCCTTTCTACCCACCCCCACACCAGCCTCCAATCCATTCCTAGGCCACGGTGCACTTGGGGGAAATTCAATCCATATGTTTCCTTTTCTCCCGACAGAACTCATCCAGCCATTGTTTAAAGAGGGAGGCAACAGCCAAGAAGAGCCATGTGAGGCCTCTCTTGGCCTTCCAACCCTTCATTAGAGAGCAGGGAAAGAAGGGCTTTGCCAAGAGCAAACCTGAAACATTCCTTTGGGCTCTGTTCAAAGCCTGCAAGTCATGTTTCCACACAAACGTGATCTTTGGACTGAGGATTTAAGGCACTATTCATGGGTTCCCTTGGACATGGAGAGATGGTAACAGCTACCACCACCAATGACCTGGCTCTGGGACATGTGTGAAGGAAATCCATCTGCAGGAGGTTGTTTTACATTAGTACCTCCCAAAGCTGACATACGCCCTCTCTGAGAGTATAAACTCTCCCCAATTATTGGCACACCCTACCACAGAATCAATACCTTTAGAGTTCAAAGGGACATGAGATATCTACTAGGTGTCTCAATCACCTCATCCTATATAATAAAAGCCCAGTGACCAAAACAGTGGAACAACCAGAATGACCAGAGACCAGAACGACTGTGGCCCCTCGCCCCTGCAAGCCCTGCCCCCCCAGTAGGGACCCCCCATCCTGATCCAGGGCCCCCATCAGGGCAGGCCAGCTGGCCCCCAGCCATGCACCGGGCCTCTATCCTATATAATAAAAGGGTAATATGCAAATTGACTCTAACGGTGGAGCGACCAGAATGACCACTCAACCAGTGACTATGAGGCGCACTGACCACCTCTCAGTCCCTTTCCCTGGCCGGCAGGTTCTGATCACCCAATGGCGAATGGGGAACCAGAGGTGGTTGGTGGTGGGAGGCACTGCTGGCTGTGAGCAGCTGGGGAAGATGGCCCTGATCACAGGCCAGGCCTAGGAACTGTACCCGCACATGAATTTTGTGTGCCAGTCCTATATAACAAAAGGCTAATATGCAGATCAACCAAATGGCAGAATGACCAGTTGCTATGATGTGCACTGACCACCAGGGGGCAGACGTTCAACGCAGGAGCTTCAACCTTGAAGTAGTGCCGCTCAGCTGGGCTCACGGCTGGCAAGCGCAGCAGCAGTGGCGGGAGCAACTCCTGCCTCCGCAGCAGCACTAAGGATGTCTGACTGCCGGCTGTCAGTCGGACATCCCCCAAGGGCTCCTGGACTGTGAGAGGGCGCAGGCCAGGCTGAGGGATCCCCCAAATGCAGGAATTTCATGCATCAGGCCTCTAGTTTTAAAATAAGAGAAAACTTAGGCTCGGAGAGAGTAAGGGACATGTCCAAGGGCAAAGAGCTGATCAGTGTTCTGGAAGAAACCAGAAATTCTGATTCCAAGGTCAGAGCTTTGGATTCAGGCAGCATGCCCTGACCGCATACAGATATAAATGCCCGATATAAAGAAGATAAATTTCCAAGTTTTAACCTGCCTGACTCATTCTGGACCAATCTTTTTTAAAGGTGTCTTTATTTACCTTATCTACTTGTTTGTTTGTTCACTTGCTTGCTTGTTTCTTTTCTACAGGGGCAATGGGAATTCTTTGGACCCACAAGCTGGGGACTTCAAGGTTGCAGTAGAAACTCACTCTCTAGGTTTCCTATCAGATCTCTATATGGCCTCTCTGTAAATAACATTGAAGACAGAGAACTCATTGCTCTGTGTGTTGGCCCATTCCATCTTTGGGTAGCTGTAGTTGCTAAAAAGCTCTCACATTAGGGAGAAGTTTGTCTCTCTATCATTTCACACACACACATTTGCTTACTAGGATATCCCAGAGCTGTTTTCAGTAGAAGCCAAACAGGGATGCTCCACAGTTTCTTTGGGGTGAGCACTGCCCTCTGCCAGTGTACCAGTGCTTTCATCACAGTCACTTCTGGGCTTCTCCCCTTGCCCATAATCCCATCAGGGAGGGTCTTTAAAAATTGAGATATATCTGGCATGTAGCATTATATTAGTATCAAGTATAAAACAATGATTCAATATATGTATATATTGTGAAGTGATCACCACAAAAAAATGTAGTTAACATCCAAAACAGTTACAATTACTTTTTCTTGTGATGAGATTTCTAAGATTTACTCTCTTAGCAACTTTCAAATATACAATACAGTATTATTAACTATAGTCACCATACTGTACATCACACCCCCATGAAATATTTATTTTATAACTGGAAATTTGTACATTTTGATCACCTTCACCCATTTCACCCACCTCTGGTAACTACCAATCTGTTCTCCATGTCTATGAGCTCAGTATTTTTGTTTCTTTGCCTATTTGTTGGGGCTTTTTTAGATTCCACATATAATTGAGATCAGATGATATTTTTCTCTCTCTGACTTATTTCATTTAGCCTAATGCCATCAAGGTCCTTCTACGTTGTAGCAAATTGCAGAATTTCCTTCTTTTTAATAACAAATTACAGAATTTTCTTCTTTTGAATAATATTGAATTATATATTTAATGAATTATTATATTGATTATTCATTAAGTATATATACTTATATATATATATACCAGAGGCACAGTGCATGAAATTCATGCACTCGAGGGGGGGGGGGAGTTCCACAGCCCGGATTGCAAGGGGGCACAGTCCAGGCTAAGGGACCCCACCAGTGCACGATCAGGGAGGGACACTGGAGATTGGCCAGCTGGGGAGGGACGACGGGAGGGCTCCAGGGGGTGTCCAGCCATCTCGCTCAGTCCCGATCGGCCAGACCCCAGCAGCAAGCTAACCTATCGGTTGGAGTGTCTGCCCCCTGGTGGTCAGTGCACATCATGGCGAGTGGTTGAGCGGCCTTAGCATATCATTAGCATATTACACTTTGATTGGTTGAATGGGCGACAGGACGACCAGACACTTAACATATTAGGCTTTTATTATATAGGAGACATGTATACATATACATATACATATACATATACATATACATATACATCTCTCAATAGGTACTTAGGTTGTTTTTATGTCTTGGCTAATATGAATAATGCTATAATGAACATGGGGTACAGATATTTTTCCAAGTTAGTGTTTTTATTTTTTTCAAGTAAATACCCAGAGGTGAAATTGCTGGATCATATGGTAGTTCTACTTTCAATATCTTTTTATTGAAATTTTAAATAAACACTGTGGTAGCTGAAGATACATTATTTTGTTAACTAAAATGCAACTGGGAAATATAAAGTGTAATACATCATGCCGGTATCTTGGAAAACATTAACAAGAATTATAGTAAAAATTTAATTCATGATATCAACATAATAATTCATTAAATACACAGGTCCTTTTGGGTGTTCTTTAAAGTTTATTTATTTAAGACAGTTATTTAGTGCCTTCTTATGTTTCAAGTGCTCTTCTAGAGTTGGAGGGTCTTACAAAACCACCAAGATTCACGCACTCCTCCCTTTGTGGAGGTTCTTTCTGGTGACTCCTTTTAGCTTTAAGCCTCCATGGCACTAAGAAAGAATCTCAGCCAACAAGGGAGCCCATGGCTGAGAGGGGCAGATGACGATGATAAGAAAATGGGGCAGTTGAAAGCAGGAGAGTGGAGAGGAGGTTGGAGGTGTAGAAAGTAGGTAGGAGATGGTAGTAAGGAGAAAGGCAGAAACTGGATTCCAAGGAGCCCTGCTCCATAGAAAGAACATGGACTTCAGAGTCAAACAATTAAGGTCCAAATCCCAAACTCCATGCCACTAGGTAGAGAAGCTGTTTAACCTTCAGCCATTGGCCATTTCAAAACCCTTCACCTCACCTATAGAGTGAGGATAACCACAGGTGCTTCCAAGGATAAAATGAGATCAGAATAAAGTCATTTATTTTTATTTTTTAATTACATTGACATTCAACATTATATTAGTTTCAGGTGTACAGCATAGTGGTTAGACATTTCTGTAATTTATGAAGTGATCTCCCTGGTAAGTTCAGTACCCACCTGGCCCCATACATAGTTATCACAATATTATTGACTATATTCCTTTTGCTGTACTTTACATGATTATTTTGTAACTGCTAATTTGTACTTCTTAACCACACAACAAATTTAGAGAGTCTGACACACAATGACCAACAAACATAAAATTCCCATCCCCTACATGTAAGATAAAGCCTCAAAAGCAGACCATTGTTCTGAAATTCACTAGTCTCTCTTGACACCTGATGGCCCTTTTCCTGGGAATAAGGAGTCCTGGAAACTGGAACCTCAAAATAATCAAATCCCATGGGCTCAAGCTCCAGTCTGACTGTTAAAAAAGGCTATATCCAGTCCCTTCTCAACCAGTGAGCCTGGTTTCATTCTTTCTACACACACCTTGCCTTGGGCAAAAGTGAAACAAACCCAGATATCAAGATGTTCATGGGGTGGGATGGGGGACACCAGTCTCCTAGTGTGCTGGTCTGTTTGCACAGCTGCAGTCAATTAGGTGAGACTGTAATTGTTTTATACTTTTGCTTAATGCTTAAGCCTGGAGAAAGAAGAAGGGATTTTTGGTCTTCCTTTTTCATCTTTCAGTATTTTTGTTTTGTTTTTATTTCTCATCATAATATTTAGATAGTATTCGTGTAAGGGAAGGCAATCATAATGAAATGGATAATCAAACAGAGTGCTCTAAGGCACATTTACAAAAGCCTTCAGCTCAGAAATGCTTCATTTACCCAGAGAGCAGGCAGCAGAGGGCCTGGGAAAGCCTGTTTCTCTGGACAGGGAAGTGATTCATGCCAATCAGCTAGAGTCCTCTTTCAAACGCTCCATATGTAAGATGTAGCATAATAAATCACATCAACAAGCAAACAGGAGGTACCATATGCCTTCCAGGTGTGAACCCATGCTAGGGACTAAAGGTACCGAAATGAATAAGAGATGAGCCGCAGGGCCAGGATTTGGGTGAAGTGAGTGAGATGCTTGCCTCGGAGCAAAATTTAAGGGGATGTCAAAAAATTCAGTTATCAAGATAAACAATATTGTGAGGCAATATCTGAAAAGTCAAAATTAATGCAGCAAAAACTCGGTGCATAAAACATCAAAACTTTGCTATGATTTTACTTTTGATTATTAGTTAAGTATGCATTTCGACATTAAGAAAGTAATTGGAGTAAAAAACAAAAATGCTTACCTTACACATCATAAAAACAGCTCAGCACTGAATCTAGAAAACAAGAGGTGAAGAAAATAGCAAGAAAAATACATAGGAAGCAAAAATCATATGGGACAAAATAATTATAAAAATAACCAGAAATGTTTTAAACATCCTCTCTAAAGAATGAGACTATTAACTTTTAAAATAAAATCCCTTGAATTGAAATTTGGAAATAAGAGAATCAAAAAATATTCACTCCCTTTGACCCAAAAATCATACTTTAAGGAATCTATCATAAATACAACTGAAATATGGAAAAACTATCATTTGTAATGAAAAAAAACAAAGAGAAATCTCAATAGAATTATTACCCAGTCATTAAAAATAATGGCCATGAAGAACAAGCAATGCTAAAAAATGATTGAAACACTTAATGGAGTGAAAAAGATAGAAAGCATAAATACATGTATACCACAGTACCAACTAGAGAAAAGCTGCATAGGAAACAAACAAATAAACAAACAAAAAACTGAAGGTAAACACACTTAAATTATTCCCATTCTATAGATGTGAGAATTGAGGCACAGATTAAGCAGATAGTTCTATGTTGCACAGCTAGCAAGTGAATAACTTGAAATTCAGACCCAGAAATCCCAGTGCTAGAGCATAGACTCTTATCCCTCATGCCCTCAGAGCAGGCTTCATGGTAGAGGAGGTAGAATTAGAATTGAGCCTAGAGGAATGGGTCATGACAAGAAAGCCCTAGGGAAAGCCATTCAAGACGAAGGAGAAGGATAGCGTTCAGCAAAGGCCTAGAGGGAAGCCACAGAAGTCATTTCGATGAGATTCAGAGATAACCTTCAGGAAGATAATCTGGAACTTGAGTCACAGGCATATCACATGGACTCATGCTTGTTACAATGAAATAAACAGAAAACAAGTTGTAATAAATTATCCCAGATTCTTTAGGACCAACTAAGGATGTTTTGTTTGTCTTTAGAGCAGCGGTTCTCAACCTGTGGGTCACGACCCCTTTGGGGGTCAAACGACCCTTTCACAGGGGTTGCCTAAGACCATCGGAAAACACATATATAATTACATATTGTTTTTGTGATTAATCACTATGCTTTAATTATGTTCAATTTGTAACAATGAAAATACATCCTGCATATCAGATATGTACATTACGATTCACAACAGTAGCAAAATTACAGTATGAAGTAGCAACGAAAATAATTTTATGGTTGGGGGTCACCACAACATGAGGAACTGTATTAAAGGGTCATGGCATTAGGAAGGTTGAGAACCACTGCTTTAGAGGGAACTCTTTCCTGGGTTACTTGCAAAAGTGGAAAAATAATGGTGGGGATGGGAGGATACATCTTTCTAAATTTGATGCTGTTTCTGCCACAAACCTAATCTGCACAGCCGCACCCAGGGGGCAAGAAGCAGCAATGAGCATAGCACTTGCTCTGTCCTCCCCAAGGAAGACAGTGTTCAGTGTGGGCCACAGGGAGCAAGAAAGGACCTGGTGAGAGCAGCATCTCCAGCCCAGGAAGAAGTCATTAGGAAAGCAGACCATGGCTGGGTTTCGCAGGACAGCGTGGCTGGGCTCCAGCACAGGGCAACTTGGCAACATTTCTCTGCAGTTTCCTGTTTCCCAGCTGTATTTCATTGGCTCAGCCCACCTGCTCCAACTCTGCCCTCTCCTCCAGCACCTACAGGCACAGCAGCTCCTCTGATTGTTTCTGCTCCATTAAGACTGGCTGGAAAATGTGAAAACTCACTCTACCTCAGGACAGGAAGGTGAAGGAGTTACAGAAAAATAACTTCAAACTTTCCACAAAATAAAAACTATAATGTCAGGTGGTCAGAAATACAAAAGATTATATATATATATATATATATATATATATATATATATGCAGGGACATGCATAAAAAGAAAACATTGTGTGTGTGTGTGTGTGTGTGTGTGTGTGTGTGTTCTTTTGGCAAGGTCTTTTCAAATACAAATGTTGTTTGGAAAATAATCTCGGTGAGAATTTCTTTGCTGGCAGCAAGTTAGTAGTGTTTGGACTCCCTTCTCAGAAGACCGGGCTTCAAACCAGGGGCAGAGCGTTAAGTGTGGGGACCTGCAGTGAGCCTTGCTGCCATCCTGGACCAGGCACGTGGTTTGAATCCCTCCCCACTTTTTCTGACGTTTTCATCCATCTTCTTCGACAGGGACCCTGCTCTAGCTCACCCAAGTCACCTCCCTTCTTGCTTGCCTCGCTTTCACTTTGAAATGGGGCTAAAATGGCTTGCTGAACGGCCCTCTCCAAAGTGAAGAGACAGACCCATTCTCACTTGGGGCTTGGGAGGCAGGTGAGTGCAGGGATGAACCACTTACAGGTGCTTGAGAGAAGGGGGGCATTTTCTGATGGGCGTTTCTCATAAAGGGGGCCATAGGCACCTTCCAAATGCTGGTAGGTGAGGGGAAGGTGGGAATCAAAGGAAACTTACAACCAATGGAAATGAAAATAAAAAACATTTTGAGTTAGTTTTACTAGGAAGAAACACACTAAACAAAAGTAAGGGGCCCATTCCACAGTAGTGGTGTGATGGTCACATTTGAAGAACGTAGTTTATATGATTCACTTATTTAAATTTTTATAAACATGTATGAAATGCCCACTGTGCTTTCAGGCACTAACTTAGTACTGGACCTATAATAGTGAGAAAACAAATGGGTACATCTGTTTCCCAACAAGCCTTGCATGCCCAGACATCAGGTAAATACATATATACATACATGCATTCATACATATATACAAGTTTAGATCAATGTTACAAAGAAAAAGAATAGAACTCTCTGAAGAAGACCTGGGGCTCAATAAAGATCACTTGGTGAAAGTGACACGTGTGCTAAGATATGAAGATTAAGCAGGAGTTAGCTTGGCAAAGAGTAACAGGAAGAGCATTCTGGGCAGAGGGAACAGCATGAGGTAGAAAAGCACTTGGCAAAGAAGAGCCCAAGCTGTGTGAAGAGCAGTGAACAAGGTGACACAATGGGGCTGAACAGGTGGGGAGGAGCCAGATTACACAGGTCGTGCATGTGACATCAATGACTGTGGATTTATTATAGCTGAAATGGAAATTGACTGGATATTTTTTGGAAGGAAAACATAACCCATAAGGGTAGAAGCAATGAGACTAGTTAGGAGGTTGTCACCAAAGCCTGAAGAAACACAGGATTGATGAGAACTAAAGTGATGGCAATTTAGGTTGGAGGAGTTCTAGGGCCCCAAGTTAATTGGGGGTAAAATGTGAAAGTTGGTGACTCATTGGGTGTGGAATGAAAAGGTATAGGAGGTGGCCTAAAAAGCTCCTAGAATCCCAGGTAGGAGCTAGATAAGTAGAAGTTCTATTTTTGTGATGCTTGGAGGAGTTCACAATCTAACATGCACAAAGAACTTTATTTGCAGTACAATTGCTTACGTGCAATGCTCAAGAATACAAAAAGAAGCAGAAAGGAAGGAGCCTAAATATCTGGTTGAAAAAGAGAAAAGGAATCACAGAAAGGGTGTCATTGGAGTTGGCTCTTAAAAGATTAGGAGTGTCCCGTGGCCCATGTGGCTCAGTGGTTGAGCATTGACCTATGAACCAAAAGGTAACGGTTCAATTCCTAGTCAGGGCACATGCCTGGGTTGCGGGCTCGATCCCCAGTAGGGGGCGTGCAGGAGGCAACCAATTAATGATTCTCTCTCATCATTGATGTTTCTATCTCTCTCTCTCTCTCTCTCTCTCCCTATCCCTTTCCCTCTGAAATCACTTTAAAAAAACATTTTTTTAAAAAAAAAACAAGATTAGGAGTGTTTAACAGATTGAAATGGGAGAAAGATCTTCTAGGAAGAGGTACAGCATTTTAAAAACTATAAATCATAATGCCAATCCTACAAAACATTTGGGAAGATTAAAGAAAATAATTTACATGGAAATACCTAAAACTGTGTCTTGGAATCTGTTGATGGTGTTTACACCGTTATCACCAACCCACCCAACAGTCAGTGCTGTAGGTGAACATCTCATTCTTCACCAGCCAAAAGGAAAATACGCTCAGATTGCCGTCTCTGCCTTTTCCTAGCACACCTGAGATATGTATAGGAAATGATCAACACTTGTGGACCTGCAGGGCTAGTTACTGAAAGTTGAAAAAATAAATTAATTTTTAAAGATTGATGTTTTTATGCTTTGCATTTTCAATTATATTCTTTTAAGTTTTAAGATAAAGTTTATTTTTACAATTTTCACTCTCTCCATTTGTCTCTGCACCTCCCTCAGCAGCTAGCACAGGACTAGCACAGAAGGTGCTCAACAAAACTTAACTCAACAATATGAATCAGTAGAGCATTTATGGGGTGTTTCCAATTTTCCAGGGACTATATTAGGTCTGGGGACATGGAATAGTTTTAAAAAAAGATCCTCAAGAAAGTTACAGACATAAATATAAGGGAATAAAAACATATACATACATACTTACATACAGTATGATATATGTGTCCAAATAAATGTATCTACCCTCTCTCCCCCCCCCCCAGAATTCAGAAGTTAACAGAATACAACCAAACCAAAATATTTTTCAATCCATAAGCATTTGCAGGCTTGAAATCTCCAAAGCAGAAACTTGCAGGTACAAAAACAGACTCAAGTACAGTCAGTGGAATTCCTTGAAGTTACCCATAAATATTCACCAAGCCTTTCCCCAGTCCTACACCTAGTCATAAATCCCCCTGCTTCTTTTCAAGAACTTTTACATTTGATCAACGATGCAGGGTGATGTTTAAACCAGGCCATTTGGAATATTCGATTTTCATACATAGTTTTAAGATTTTAATTTCCACTCTGCAAGCTGGCTCGGATTTTCCCTGTCCTAAAATAAATCAGGATTTTCGAGACATGAAAGCAGGCTCCAAGCACAGAAGGGCTTTCTGAATGTTCAGGCTGGTTGCATAGCTCAGTCAAGTCATACTTACAAACAACTTACCTCTCACCTCATCTCGGTCCTGGGGGGATCGCCTGGAAAACTGGCAGCTAATGTGGTGAGAGAAAAATACCCAGCACTCAAGATCAATCTGTCAAAAAGAGGCAAGAGCCATTCATCAGAGGAGAGAGGGACAAACTCAAAGATGTTTTGAAACATTTGCCCAACCAATCTGAAACTAATTGGCCCCTCTACTTAATCTCCTGCTCCCTTCCATGTCAAGCCAGTTGCCACAGAGCTATAAAAGGATGGCTAGCTCTTAGCAGTAGAATGGATGATGCACACAGGATATTGCTAATATATCACGGAATCTGAGCACGTTAGAGCTGAAACAGTCTTTGGAGTTCATTTAGCCTGGTTTGCTGAGGGAGCACCTAGGGAAGAAGGAAGAGCCCTGGGCTTGGCCTCTTCCTGAAAGAGGGTTCTAGTCTCCACTCTTGTTATTTTCCAGCTATGTGATCCTAGGAAAGTCATTTCAACCTGTCTGAAAATTATATTCCTCATCTGTCAAAAGGGGAAAATGGCATATTCAGGGGGATTCCACAAGACTAGGATTTGTATTATAAGTAAATGTACCTTGAAAATGACACTGAACATATAAATAAGAAATCATTATTACAAAGAACCTAATAAATGCTACCTAAATCCAAACAATAGTAGAGCAGAATAAAAAACCTTACTTATCTGACCTGATAGAAGTAATAGCTTCCACCTGTTTTGTAAAGGATGGGGTTATGCCCATGGCACAGAGATGCCCAGTGCTAGTGAACAGGGCTCGAGCGTGCCAGGAGCTTAGCTCCCACCAGAACATTGATACGCTGATCAAAAGGCAGTTATATTTCTTCCCATGCTCCTATTCTAGTTGTAGTGCTGAAAGTAAATATAAAAATTAAATATCATGTAAACTACTAAAATGTGACATTTTTATAGAGATTTGTTGTTTAAATGAATATGCAATTGATTGCTGTGTAACAACTATCCTATATAATAAAAGCCTAATATGCAAATTGTCCCCTCCACCGGGAGTTGACCACTCGCTATGATGTGCACTGACCACCATGGCAAGTATCGTCGTTGCAGTGCTGGCAGCAGGCGGCAGTGGAGGCACTGCCAGCCTCAATGGGCCTCAAAGAGAGCAAGTGAGTGGGTGATGCCAGGCCAAGGCGGGTGCGAGCGGGGCTCTTAGAGATGCCAGAGTGCTATGTGCTACAAAAGTACAGAATTGGGGGAGCTGAACATGGCAGGGGGTGAGGGGCAGCGGGCAAGGAAGTCTTCACAAAATCACAGCACAAGGAAGCTGGTTCTGGAAAGATCGGTATCTTCTAGATCCAGCTAGGAAAGAGGGAAAAATGGAAGAAGGCTTGGACATGTGGATGTTTAAACCTTCTTTGGGGAACATCAGGACATGCTGGATAGCTGGGAAATTGCAAAGTTGGAAGAGGGCAGAGGAAGATGAAAATATAAGAGTAGACAGAGCTAGACTGAAGGCCTTACATGCTATGCTAAGCGATGAAGGGATGGAGAAAGCTGATATTTCTTGTGAGCACTGTCTTGCAAGAAGTGTGTGTTTCTGTCCTGTGGGAATGGGGAGAAATTAGTAGTGTAATGTGCTCAGATCTGTGTCTGAAAAATGTTCCTTTGGCAACAAGGCGGACATCGGATTCTAATGGGGCTCGAGTATTTTAGGGGGTGCATTTAGGAGCCTGGGTGAAAAAGGATGAGTACCTAAACCCAGAGGGAAGAGGAAAAAAGCATAGATTAAAGGGAAATTTTAGGATGCTAAGATTAACAAGTTACCTAGACACGTATTTGCAAGAGGAACATGTCCTCCAGCTTCATATGAATCATTTAAAATATAATGTAGCTTCCACAAATCCAGTTCCTTTTGGCTATCCTGAATAACTGGTTGTACTCAATTGAAAGGAAAGTTGCTATTTCTGTCTTTATATTTATATCCATGATGCACCTCTTTCCATAAGGATTTCAGGTGCCTGGAAAATCACTAAATGCGGAGCAGCATCTGACCAAGAGAACTGAGCCGGCAGCATAAATCAGCCTCTCCTGTCAACTGGGACGGGTTTGAAGATAACAAGAAACATCCTCCGCGTCACCTCGGGACTCCCAGTGACTGTCCCTTCCTTTGTCTGGAGAAACAAATGGTGAGAAAGTGTCCATTTTGCTCTACTGCTAAATGGAGCATTTCTGTGGGGTAAAGAGGAAATACTGACACCGGAAATGAATTTCAAACGGAGCTTGCACATCCTTTTCCTGGAGACACTCAAAATTACATAAGAAGATGTGTAAATAAATCAGAACTTGAAGCAAGGCAACACCTTAATCTTAAAACAGATGAACTCTAAGGAAGGTGAAGCTCTCAAAATATACACAATTTTTAATACACATATAAAACAACTCACATTTGAGCACAGCGCATTTTTGCCTTCTTAATCTCACTTAATTCTTTTATAACAACCTGCGAACGTCGCTGGGGAAGAATTATCTCTATATTACAGATGAAAAACTGAAGGTCAGAGCTTTAAAGTGATGTCCTGAAAGTCACACGACTTTGGTTGCAAGTGACCAAATTAGGTCGAAACATCAATTTTACTAATTCTCGTTTTAAGGAAATGGGGTATTATAAAAATAGTAGGAGCGAATTATTAGAGTGGTTGCCATGTGTCAGACACTATGCTTTGTACATTACATGCATTGCCTTACTTAATTCTCAAACCATCCTAAGATAGAGGCAATATCACTGTTCCCATTATACAGATGAGAAAACTGAGGCTAGAGGTGGGGATTATATCAAAGTCCCATTATCGGTGGACTTGAGATTCAAACCCATGTGTTCTTTATCAAATCTAGCTCTTAAACAAACAAACAAACATCTGTTTAGGTCTTGCCCCTGCTAGCTATTAACTGTCTAGCCCTGGCCAAATTTTGCATTTGGAGGGCCTCTGTTAAATAAGTGTGTGTGTGTGTGTGTGTGTGTGTGTGTGTGTGTGTGTTTGGTTCAGCATCTTATTCTTTGTAGGTTGCCAATAAACATTAGTTCTCCCTCTTTTAATCACAATACATTGTCACTAGATATTTTCATGACAGAAATGTCCATGTTAGTGAATCTGTCATCATAAAATGGCAGCACTTGTATTGACAATGGAGAAAAACAAACCTAGGGGCTAGATCTTAAGCTCATCTTAGAGTCCTATTTCAGCGCTGTTCTCAAAGTTTTCTCCCTGGGTTCTTAGGGGAGAATTAAAATTTCCTTTTGAGAAGGAAACAAAAACTACACTTGTTCAAAAAATTAATTATCTTGCCAACAAAAAGCCCATTTGTCATGAAATTCCCAAATGACCTAAGCACATTAAATCTGAGTTACTTAGTAATACTATAGTTTAAATAAGTAAAATCTTGTTAATCAAAGACGGATCCCAGAAAATTATCCTCCAAACACTGCAGGCTTTAGAACTTTGAAATTGAGGCACTTGAATTTGAAACGATGCCATGTTCGAAAGTCAGAGCTCTAGTCTTGTGGTTTCCAACCCTTT
The DNA here is from genome assembly GCF_000147115.1 of Myotis lucifugus. Classification (NCBI taxonomy): domain Eukaryota; kingdom Metazoa; phylum Chordata; class Mammalia; order Chiroptera; family Vespertilionidae; genus Myotis; species Myotis lucifugus. The sequence goes on along the minus strand of NW_005871344.1, from coordinate 323,905 downwards.
CAGGTAAAAGTGCCCATTTTTAAATATAAAAATTTATGGATCTACTCCCTGTCATAGTAAGAAAAGTTGTGTTATTAGTTTATATTAACTTTTAAAACTGCAATTATAAAAACAGCTGTGTATTCATGAAATTAATTTGTATTTTACTAATTGCTAAATGAACAGATCTGGTGATATAAATTAATTTGTATTCTATTAATCCTTGGAGTATTTAATACAATTATGCAAAAAAATCTAATACTTTGAGATAGTAGGCATTTTTCAGCACACAGATTCTTGTTTCTACATGAATTATGGGTCCTTTTCAAAAAAAAAAAACTATAGCATCTCACAGTGATCCACAGGGTGAAAGCCAACATTCTAAAATATTAGGCCTCGAAGGGACATTTGAGGTCATAGGAACCATCCACTACCTAATAAGTGCACCCCAGCTTGAACTTTTTGAATGTGAGGCATGTGTTGTCTGTTTGAACACACACAAAAACCTGGGAGTGGGGAAGCTGGGGTGGCCAAGAGATGGGGGTGTGCTAAGTACTTTACAAGTTGGTCTATTCTATTTTGGAATGAGGGAACTCTCTAGAAGGGCCTTAAATCTGCTAAGATCTCTCATGTCCCCTATATTAGTCAGGGTCTTGTTAGGAATATCAAAACCACACTTGTGACGTCAAATAGGGGATGGGGACATTGGGGATAAGGGTAATACAGGCACCTGCTTCCAAAAGCAGTTGAAGGCAAAGGAAGTAAAAAGGGTAAAACTATCCTCAGAGAGATGGTAACTGCAGGAAGCTGCCACCACCCACAGAGCTGGAGGCCCCAAAGGAAGGAGGTGGTATTCACACAGCCTAGGAGCACACTCACTGCCCACTGTAGCTGCCCCGTGAGGCGCAGCTATTGCTCTGCGGCCCTGAAGCCCATGACCTCTGCCTGCCACCAGCCATTGCCCAACCAGCTCCATTGGGGCTACATCTACTGAAGGCGGCTGCAGTACACAGACACCCCTATCTGCCAGAGACAACACCAGGGGCAGAAACAGGAGCAATGACCTTCAATTCAACCTTTTAACTACCCACATCCACTCTCACCCTTTTAGCCATTTTTAGCTTTCATCAATAACAGAATTGTGATTGTACATAATATAATGAACCTTTTTCTAATGCAAAGATCCTTTCATCTTATTAAAAAACTAGGTGATATAAAGTCCCATCAACTACCATATCCATCAGTCAATTCCATCTGGGAATTCTAGGGAATTCTATAACCTAAAAACTAAAATGAAAGGCAATACCACCAATACTTCTGAGAAAAAAAGAATTGGTTTCTCTCTCTCTCTCTCTCTCTCTCTCTCTCTCTCTCTCTCTCTCCTCTCTCTCTCTCTCTCAAATCAATCAAATAAATAAGAAAATATTTATAATAGTTTTAGAGTCCTTGTCTGGTAATTTCATTATCTCTGTATTTTTTAGGTTGATTTCTACTGATCAACTTTTCTTCCAGTTATGGGTAACATTTTTTTTCTGTGCATGCCTAGTAAATTTTTATTTGATGCTGGACATGATAAATTTTACATTATTGAATATCTGGGTTTTATTGTTTTCCTTTAAAGAGTTTGAAAGTTTGTTTTGTCAGGCACTTAATTTGCTTATGAATCAGATTGATGCTTTCAGGGCTGTGTGAAAGCTTTATATGGGTAAGTCTAGAGTAAGACTACCCTTTATTCTGCTATGATAGCATGAACCTTTTGGGGTCTCTACAGAATATCTTAGATGTTCCATAAGATCTCTGCCCTCTGGCTCTTCAGAACTCCCAGCCCTTTGTGGGCTCCAGAAATTGTTCATCGTGCAACTCCTTGGAACATATTCTTTGTCGAATACTTGTTCTTTACTTGACCGCAGAGAGTCCCACTCTACACACGCACAGGAGAGTATTCAACCAGATTCAAGGGGACCTTTATGCACATTTCTGGACCTCTTTCTGGGCTTACCTCCCTCCATCACGGTTCTCTATTCTGCAATTTAAATCACGGCCCTCTCCCCAAATGTCTATCTGTTTCTTCAACTCATTGAAATTCAAAAACTTTGCTGGAGCTCCCTCTCCCTGCCACACATTCCAGAGAATGCCTCCAGGCTGAAAGCTGAATTGATTGTGGAGCTCACCTCATCTGTTTACCTTCTCTCCTAGAACACAATTCCGTTTTGTCCAAAGTCTGAAAATAGATGAATTATTCATATTGTCCCATTTTCTAATTGCTTATGGCCAATGGGCAAGTCTATTACTAGTTGCCAATTATAGGATCTTTGAGGATTTTACTAAAAGTATATAGAAGATTCCACATGTTCATTTCTTTGTTAATTTAACAAAAAGCTATAAATATTGAACAAGTTCTTCACTGTTCCCCAAGAAAAAGCAAAATGATAACCTGGAAGAAGTCTAACATTCAGAGTCAAGAAATGTGAGGTTCAAACTAGGTTCCCTATTTGTTCACTTTGTGACAAGTTGCTTAACCTTTCTGAGTTTTGTTTTCTTACTGTTCGACTAGGGTAATAAATGCCTACTTTGCAGGATTATTGGTAGGGCTTAAATATATTGTGTGTAAAACAACTAGCCAATTCCTGGCACATAGCCTGATCCTGATTGATTGCAATTATTATTTTTATCAAATGTGCCATGGAAAAAATTGAAAGGACAATAAATCAGCAGATTGGGCTGGGGGAAAAAAGACCTCTGTTGGAGACTAGTAATAATCCTATGCCTGGAAGTAAAGGCATAAACTGGGAGACATCCAAGAGAAAGAAAGAACAATGAAAACCGAGAGCTTGGAGAAATAAACGTTCCCTCTCTGGGTAAGTAAGGGAGAGCCTTACAATATGCAACCTTAGAATTTCAGGGTAAGTAATGCAGGCATACTCGGACACAGAAAGGCAGACCAGCAGCTACTGAAACAGCAGTTGGATTTCTTTTCTTTTTTTTTTAAATATATTTTATTGACCTTCCACAGAGAGGAAGGGAGAGGGATAGAGAGCCAGAAACATCGATCAGCTGCCTCCTCCACGCCCCCCACTGGGGATGTGACCACAACCAAGGCACATGCCCTTGACCGGAATCAAACCTGGGACCCTTCAGTCCCCAGGCTGACGCTCTATCCACTGAGCCAAACCGGTCAGGGCACAGTTGGATTTCTTAAAGAGAGACGACTGAGCACCAGGCAAGATGGGATCTCTGTATCAAGATACTGCAGACTTGATGAGGACTGATGGGAAGCTGCCCCTTAGTGTCAGTCTCCATAAATTGGATGGAGAGCTACAGCTAAATTTCATACCACCCAGAAGGAAGATTTGCCAACTCTATGGGGCAAACATAAAAATAATAGTGTTCTAGTTAATTAGATTTAGTAGCAAATCCCTTTGATTTGAGTATGTGTTCTATTTTTCAGAAATACTTAGGAGAGCAGTAAGAAAAGATTGAGGGTAAAGGAAGAGGGGCAAATGCTAAGTCATAAAATACCAAGCTACTAATTAACTGGGGACCAAGATGAAAGAATAAGTGATGTAGGTGTTAAAGCTTTGCATCAGGTCACTTCCCAACTCACACCAAGATTTCCTTTTTTGTGCTTTCCGCTCCAACACCATTTTTCAAAGTAACTTGAACAAAAACGTGTTGAAGCAAGTTAACATTGTGTTTATTTCCTTATGGTCAGATTTATCTCACCTAAGAGAATGTAAGAGCCTTGAATTCTGTCCATGATGACTTATTTTTCTTTATAGCATATGAGTATTAAATGCTAACATGTGGCCCATAGTAGGGGCTCAATAAGTATTTTAAGCATAAAAATTTGAATGAATTAAAAAATGGAAAGTAAATTAAATTTTCTGATACAATTAGCAAGACAAAATTTATGAGAGGGTGACTTTTTCAAATGGAGATAACTAACCAAAACTCTGATGCTTATTCAAGTGAGGGCATCTATATATATAAAAGGCTAAGCGACTGGAGGACTGGACTACCAGCCAACCAGCCAACTGGCCAGTACATATGATGTATACTGACCACCAGGGGCCAGATGCTCAAAGCAGGAGCTGCCAAGCAACAGCAACTTTGCAGAATGCCCTCTCGCACTGACCCCTCAGAGGATGTTGGACTGCCAGTTTGGGCCAGATCCCTGGCCCAGGGACCCCACCTGTTGGAGGGACCCCACTCACTCCACAGACTCCCTTGGAGCCTTGGCACCACCCCAGGTGTGGCCGGCAGGGGAGGAACCAAAGAAGGTTGGCTCCAGTGTGTGTCCAGACCTTCTCGCCTAGTCCTGCCCCACTGGCCACCTTCTAATTAATTTCCTTTCAATGTGCACCGGACCTCTACTATTTTGTATAAAGCTTTTAGATAAATCATGTCCCTCCCCCAACCCTGACCCAAGTTAGCCATAGAAAGACAGTCATGGTCACTTTGAGGAGCATATTCAGAGCACTAACAGCTAGAAATAAGCCAGGACAATTTGTGGGATGAGAACTTGATGAAAATTTTATATAATATTCCCACTTCAGTTGGTTTCAACATTATTAAATTAAAATTCTTTAAAACACAGTCAATACCAATACATAAATTCAGGCATAAGCAAGCCTTGTTAAATTACATTATGTAAGGAAAGCTGTAGGTATGATTTTGTCCTCTGTCTTTATTAGATTAATCAAAGAGGGTTTATTTATCAGTGACATTCCTGGGAATTGTTCCTGATAGGGGATTCTTTGGGACTGACCAAACCACATTATTTTTTAAAATATATTTTTACTGAATTCAGAGAGGAAGGGAGAGGGAGAGAGAGATAGAAACATCAATGATGAGAGAGAATCATTGATTGGCTGCCTCCTGCATGCCCCACACTGGGGATCAAGCCCTCAACCCAAGCATGTGCCCTGACTGGGAATCGAACAGTGACCTCCTGCTTCATAGGTCAATGCTCAACCACTGAGCCACACCAGCCAGGCCCAAACCACATTATTGAATTGAACTAGATATTGCTTTCTATGTGGTGAATTGAAGAACAAATATATATAACAAACTACAAACAGTAGTAATAATTGAATTGATTTTAAAGACTACTGACTTAGAGCCAAAAAGAGTTCCACCATCCAGCCATTCTGAATATCTGTATATGCAATATTCAAGTTCTACGTCACCAAGGTGTCACTTTTGGCACCAAGGCTTATTTTACTATTATTTCCATGGCTCAACGTTTAAAGATCAAATTTGTACCAATTGTACTTGAGGAAATTAGGTTCATACAGAGACATCCTCTAAAATGTCTTGCAGTGATGACTTATCATTCTGGGACATTATCCTTCTCTCTTTCCTTCATCCTGCAATATCATCACTTTCTGGTCCTTGCTCCCTATCTTTTCTGAGGTCAATATTTATTTTTACCTGAAGCCAGTGGCCTCTCTGTAATGCTTGTGCTCTAATAGTGTGAGAAACGCTTTAAAATCATTTTCATATGAATAGAAACCTCTTGGACAGATCCTAACTCTTTAAAATGTGCATTTTCCCATTTAGACAAAAAAAAATGAGGTGTCATTTTTAGGATAGGTTTATATTTAGTAAAATGTGCAATTCTAAGTGCATAATAGGATGTTTTGGAAAACATGTACACCTGTACAATTGACATTTCTATCAAAATATAAAACATTCTCATTTTCCAGAGAGTTTTCTTGTTCCTTTTTATCAGGTAATCTCCCATGGCAGGGATAGTCATTCTAAAATTTGTTTTCTATAGTAAATTAGATTTTGCCTGTTTTAGAACCTCATATAAATGGAATCATACAGAATGTACTAATTTTTACTCACTTTTTTTTCACTTAGTATAGTATTTCAGGCATGTATCCATGAAATTCATGTATTGCTGAGTAGTTCCAACACGTATGAATATACCACATTTGTTTCTCCATTTATCTGTTGTGAGACACAGGCTTGTTTCTAGTTTGGTGCTGCTATGAATATTCTTGTGCAAGTAGTTTTGCAGACATTTGCTTTCATTGCTCTTGAAAATGTACCCAAGAATGGACTTACAGGGTCACAGGGCAGGTGTATTTTAACTTTATTGGACACTTTCACATAGTGGCACACTGGCTGCTGTGGTTGCTGCCAGATTCCCCCTTCCAGGACTAAAGCACACACTCCCTCATCTGCTAGAAATGTTGGCAGCTGATATCTCTGAGCTTAATCTCTCTCTGGGACTTGCCCTCAGCCAAAGAGCCACCTCACCCAAGAAAACACTCAGGGCTGGGCCAGGGTGAGTCAGGAAGGTACCCAGGGTGCAACATTTAAGAGAGGCTTGCACTGAGGCTCATGAGAATGCAATCCTTTGTTTCTCCTGCCAACATGTATCCACACACAACTCCAGAATCCCTGAAGTTTTTACCATCAATAAGAGCTTTTTAAATCTGTAGACCACAATTTGCACAGCATGTTCATCTGTGTATTCTCTTTTTATCCTTGTATGAAGCTTAGCAGGACCTGAAGGGCTTTACAAATAATGAGATGGGATCAAGACATTAAGTGACATTGCCAATAACAAAGCCAGAATTAAGTCCAAGTCCTAACACATCGTAAGTACCAACCTTGTCCATAATTGCCTTCCCAATATGCTATAAAGTCCTTCCTAGTGCTATGTTGTTGGTGGTGGTTTTAAGGGCAAATAAGTGGAAAATGCCTGGGCACTGATGGTATATATAAACTTTCCTTCAGCCAAATACAAAAAATGACAAAGCACATTGGGTCTTCATTGACATACCATCTCTGGAAGCTGGGAATTCTCTAACATGTGAAAATACTTATTATATGGAATTCAGTTTCTTCATTTTGGCATTCAACTATTAATCAGTAGATCTAAGGTTGAGTCCTGTACTTTAAATAATGGACTATGTCATTTTAGGAAATCATATCATTTGAATTTCAGCAGAATTTTATTTTCCCTATTTACAGAATTGGTTCCCAGAATTCTTGATTTCAGAGATTATATTTGTGTGTATATATATATATGTGTGTATATGTGTGAAACCACCTTACTGTGATCACTATCCAGCTATCATTTCACAAAAGAACAGAACAAAGGTTAATGCTTTAAAATGAATATATTCAGCTGATGAGATGGATATAAACATCATCATGACCAAGCCTGAGCTGAGAACTGGCCTTTAGGAGTCACCGTCCTGGATGATATCAAAGGTCTTTTTAATTTCTGAAGTTTGGCCTCTCTGAAGGCAATGCCAAAGTGTTTTGAGGGGAAAAAAACAAAACAAAACAAAAAAGCATGGTCCCATGGTGATAGGTAGCAACTTATAATGTTTCTGATTTTCTAGGGAGTTTAATTAAGTGGCTTACCACTGGGAGCTGGACACCACAGGAAAGGCCCTACTCAAAGAATCTGGTGATCAAAGACAATGTTTGATTGATGCTTATTTTGTTGGGAGCTATCCACATGCAGCAGAGGCCCTGAGGTTGTAAGAGCCCCACAAACAACACACTGCCCCACGGCCCTGCCAGCCCAGCAGGGCCAACGTGATGGGGAGCCGGTTATGCCTTACACTTGATGGTTGAAGGAAGAAGGGGGACTTTTATTCACAATAATCAACTTTAATGGCAGCAAATCTTAAAATCCCTCTCTAACAGGGAAAGCATGACAACTAGCAGTTTTGACAGCAAAAGTATTCAACTTCACCCTTCACATGTGCTCTCTTACCAACATATTTTTTTAAAGTGTGTGGTGTAAACTTGCTACAGAAACCATGCTTCATAAACAATATCCTATATAATAAAAGCTTAATATGCTAAGTGTCTGGTGGTCCAGTCATCCATTCAACCAATCAAACCATAATATGCTAATGATATGCTAAGGCCGCTCAACCGCTGGCTATGATGTGCACTGATCATCAGGGGGCAGATAGTCAACCAGTCGGCCAGTCACTATGACATGCACTGACCACCAGGGCACAGACACTTCGACTGGTAGGTTAGCTTGCTGCTGGGGTCTGGCCGATTGGGACTGAGTGAGACAGGCTGGACATGCCCTGAAGCCCTCCCGTGGTCCCTCCCCAGCTGGCCAACCTCCTGCGTCCCTCCCCGGCACAAATTGTGCACAAATGGGGTCCCTCAGCCTGGCCTGCGCCCTCTCTTCATTTAATTCTCATTGCAATCTATCAAAATATATACTCTTTTTGCATATAGATGCTGAGGCACAGACCAGGGAAATGATCTTTATAAAACCACATAGCCAGAGACCAGTGCAAATCATATTGTTTGCCTGGATTACAATCACACTAGATTAAAATTTCTAGGGGTATACACCAGATCTGCATCCACACCACTAATCCCAGTGCCTAGTATATAAAAAACACTCAATGACCATTTCTGGAGTCAGCAAATGAATGGAAGTTCATTTATCCTGCTTTTACATTGTAAAATGCAAACATGGTTATGCCTATGGGCATGATCAATTATTTTTATTTATTCAGTATATATGCGTTGAACAACTACCACATGAAAGGCAAGATGTTAAATGCTATAAAAATTTTTACAAGAATATGTATGGACCTTACTCATCTATGTTTGGAAAACAGTATTATTAAGTAGAAAAGTCACAATTTTCCTACACCCTTCCCACCTCTTCATCCAACCTCATATATTGCCTGCTTCCCACATCAATAAAGTTGGAAAAGGCAAGCATTAGCCTATAGGGAAAAAGTTAATGTTAAGATATCCTGTTACTCATCCCAGATTTTCATGGCAGTCATATAAACAGGGAATAATAGAGAGGTAGACCAAATTTTCCATCATGACCATGCTCCTGGTAAACTAAATATATCTTATAAATCAAATGCTTTGTTCTACTGACTTCCAGTAAAATTGAAGAATTTCATTTTCATTTATGGTCATCTTCAGTTAATAATAGTTCTTAACACAAAAGCTTAAATTAATAGTTCTCAATCCTGAACACATTCACCAAGGGAGTCTTAAAAACATATAATGCAATTTCCTGAATTCACCCAAGATCCACTAAAACTGAATATCTTAGTTTCATTTTCAAATTGCTTTTCCAAGAAAGCAAGAAAATTAGGAGCAAGTACATAGTTTTGCTATATAGAAAGCAGAGAAATGAGGAGGCAGCTGGAAGGGGATACAGGATAAAAGGTAAAAGGAGTATTATTTTTGAAGATGAAATATCTAATACCATGTTATATCCTGATGGGAAAGATCCAGTAGAGAGAGAAAAACAGGATTCACTGCACAATTAAAAGGGTTTGACTTTAATAAACTCATGACTATCCATTTATATTAAAGGAAGAAAAGCAGAGTATGGTTGGTTAGTAGATGCTGTGGTGAGAGTAAGTAGAAAAGTATGTAATATTTTATCAATGATACTGGAGGCAAGGTCTTGAAGAAAGAAGTAGAGGAAGAAGGAGAGATGTGTTGGAGGTTTGGGAAGAGAAGCAAAGATTTGAAATTGTACCTAGAAAAGTAGCATAATGATTGAAGCAGGAAATTATGAGGCATGCAAACACCACATCAACAAAACAAAGATCTACCCTTATGGCATTTACATTCCTATGACAAGAATATAACCAAACAAATAAACATACAATCATCTTAACATCAGATAAATGCTATGAAGAAAATTCAATCAGGGTAAGGGCATAATGGGGGCAGGATACCCTCAGTAGGGTAGTCCAGGAAGACTTCTTGATTAGATGACACTTGGAGAAGATCTGGATAAACTGTGAGGAAGTGACTGTTTTAAAAAAAGAGAACCTCAAATGCCAAGTCCATAGGGAACATGCTTGATGTATTCAAGGAAAAACATGTAGATGAGTGTGGCTGGAATGGAATGAATAAGGGAAGAGTGAGGGCATGTAAAGTCAGAGAAGAGACCCAGAGACAGATTGAGATGGGCCTTGTAGAGCATGGTCAGAATTTTGAGTTTATTCTACATAATTAGAAAAGTCACTGGAGGGTTTAATCAAGGAATTAAATCATCTGACTTTTCTTTTTACAGAATCCCTCTGCTGGTCTACTGAGAATAGACTTTAATAGCAAGTATGAAAGTAGAAAGATCAGTCATAAGATTGTTTCAATTGATCAGGGGACAGATGATGGTGGCTTGGGAGTGATAGTAGTGCAGTTGCGGACAGTGGGCAGGTTTGGAATATATTTTAAAGATAGAACATAATAGGATTTGTTGATAGATGAATACAAAGAGTGAAAGAGAGTTAAAAAGAAGGGTCAAGATGACTTCAAGTATTTTGGTTGAGCAATGGAGCAAAATGACAATGACATTTATGGGCAGGGAGATCTTTAGAGGAGGGAATCAAGAGTTCAGTTTTAGCATTTTTCACATAATGTTGCCTTTATTAATCTATGTGACTATTATTACATTAGGTGATCAGCCATCAAGGTAACAATTACAAATTCCCAAAAGACACAGCACTTAGCCCAATTTTTAACATATGGTGTGTGATATCGCAATATAATAAAAAGTGTATATGCTTGATCTTTGTTTTTATTTCTGGCACAAGAGCTTCTGTGACCCCTGGAATTTCCTGATTTATGGGAGTAAAAGGAGTGTCTTTTGTTATGCATAGTAAGCCCCTTTCAGCCAAGCCTGGGTTTATGCTAATGAGATAACTGGTTGCTGGGAGACTCTAGATGGCTTCAGGATGTGGGCTGGTTGCCAGAAACACCCAGGCTTGACTGGAGGTTTGGGGCTTTCCTCTCTATTCCCTAGTCTTGGGGTGGCTGGAGACTGAGTTAATCACCAATGCCAATGGTGCTTCTATCATTAAACCTCCATAAAAATCCCTAAAAGGCAGGGTTCAGAGAGCTTCCAAGTTGGTGAAAACATTGAGGTACTAGGTGGATGGCATGTCTAGAAAGAGCAAGGAAGCTCCACACACCACCATCCCTTACCCCCCTACCTTGCTCTGTGCATCTTTTTGGATGTTCCTGAGTTGTATCATTTATAATAATGAATAGGAGTATATAAAGCACTTTCTTGAGTTCTGTGAGCCATTCTAGCAAATTATCAAACCTGAAAAGGAAGGATCTGTGAGAATCCCCCAACTTTGAAGCCAAGTTGGACAGAGTGTGAGTAAACTGGGGACACAATAACTGGCATCTGAAGTGGATGCTGACACTAACTCTGTCAGAATTGAATTGAATTGTAGGATACCCTGTAGGTGTTGCTAGAGTTGGAGAATTAGTCAATGTGAAAAACCCCACGCACATTTAGTGTCAGGAGTGTTGTGAGTAAAGACATACCAGAGGTAGATAGTCCTTAAAATTTATTAAACAAATCTTGATAATATAGTTTTATTGATAAATTAATTATTTGCCAATAGTTTATTATTGATATACTAGATGCCCAGTGCATGATATTTGTGCACTGGGAGGAGAGAGGGATTCCCCCCACTCAGCCCGGCCTGTGCCCTCTTGCAGTCCCCCCTTGAGGGATGTCCATCTGCTGGCTTAGGACTGCTGAGTCCAGCTTCTGGCTGAGCGGCGCTCCCTCTGTGGGAGTGCACTGACCACCAGGGGCCAGCTCCTGTGTTGAGCATCTGCCTCGTGGTGGTCAGTGTGCATCATACCGACTGGTTGTTCCTTTGTTCGGTCAATTTGCATATTAAGCTTTTATTATATAGGATAAAACAAATAAAAAGTAAAGCAAACCTCATTTTTAATGGTGAATCAGTAGAAACAAAACTTTTATTTTTTATTTATTGTTTAAAGTATTGCAAATAGTAGTACATATGTCTCCTTTTTCCCCCCAGTTGACCTTAAATATAAGAACTAGGCAAAGAAAACACCTCTAATCCCATTCTTTTTAATATTGTGCTGAAGGTATTAGGCAATATGAAAAGACAAGAAAAAAATGTATAAGGATAGTCAGAATGGAATAAACTAGTCCGTATTCACAAATCATATACTTTTCTACATAGGAAATCAAAAAGAATCTTCAGATAAACTCCCAGAAACTTTCAGTGTTTTGAATACTAAATCTAGCTATAAAAAGTATTTCTAAATTTCAGCTAAAAATAATTGGAGAATATATACTTTTTAATAGCAATGAAAAATATTAAAACCTAGAAGTAAACTGAAAAATGTATGTAATATCTTTTAGAGAAATTCATTAAACTTTATTGAAAGACATAAGAATACCCAAATGAATTTAAAAATTCCATGTCCATGGGTTGAAAAAATTTATGTAAAAAATGCCAATATTCATTCTAAATAATCTATACATTCAGTTATAAACCCCATTATAAAAATTCAAACAAGAATTTAAAAAAAACACACCCTAAGCTGATCATAATATTCATACAGAAGAATATATGGCCAAAAATAACTGAAATAAAATGGAAGAAGAAAAATAATAAAGTGGGATTCAGTTTGCTTTATATAAGGACTGGATAATATCTTGATAAATTCTGACAGGGAAAGATTTCTGAAGACAAAAAAGCAAAACTGATTAACAAGATTAAGAAATTTCATTGTATTTAAATTGAAACCTTTTGTATGACAGAAGATATAATAAAAAATCAATCTATGGACTCAGAAAATACAATCACAATGCATATACCTAACCAGTGATTATTATTCAGAACTTATAAGATATAATATAAATGTATAGAATAAAGACAATCCAACAGTATAATAGGCAAAGGATATAAACTGTTAGTTCATAGGGAGCAGGGAAGCTGAATGACAAGTTTATAATAAGACACTCAAATATTATCTGCTAAAATTCAGATTTGTAAAATTAATTAATTAAAAATGCAAATTAAAACAATGAGATGTTAATTTAGAGCATTAAGATTCATAAAATATAGTAAATCTAGTAGCACCTAATGTTGAGAAGGATGTGAGGAACCTTATTTGTAAGGTCATTAATTAACTAGAGGCCCAATGTACGAAATTTGTGCAAGGGTAGGCCTTTCTTCTCCTGGCTGCTGGCACCGGCTTCCCTCGCAGCCCCGGCTTTATCCAGAAGGATGTCTGGTCTAATTAGCATATTACGCTTTTATTATTATAGATACCACTACTTTGGATGATACATGGTAAAATTGATGACTCAGCCCGGCCAATGTCGCTCAGTGGTTGAGTGTTGACCTATGAACCAGGAATTCCCAGTCAGTGCACATGTCTGGGTTGAGGGCTCAATCCCCAGTAGGGGGTGTGCAGGAAGCAGCCAATCTATCAATGATTCTCTCTCATATTGATGTTTCTATCTCTGTCTCCCTCTCCCTTCCTCTCTGAAATCAATAAAAATATATTAAAAGATTATTTCAAATGTTTAAAAAATAAATTAAAAGCTCATATACTCTATAACCCAGGAATTACAATTATAGATTTCTATCTAAAACAACAACAAAAGCTGTCTTACATGTGTCCAAAAAAGACTTGTTAGAAAAATGTTTATTGCAGATCTTTTTGGAATTGTCAAAAAGTGAAAACTCAACTTCTTTTCAGTGATGGTAGTAGAAAGATGGATAAACTAAGGAACATTCATATAACAGAACACCATAATAATAATAATACCTATTTGTTATGGACTGAATTTTATCTCCCCTCCCCAAATTCGTATGTTGAAGCCCTAACCTACAGTATCACAGCATGTGACTGTATTTGGACAAAATGCCTTTAAAGAGGTGGTTTAGTTAAAATGAGGCCATTAGGTTAGGCCCTAATCTGACTGGCATTCCTATAAGAGGAGGAAATTTGGACACACAGAGAGACAACAGGGATACATGCACACAGAGAAAAGACCATGTGAGCACACAGTGAGAAGACAGCCTTTGCCTCAGAAGAAACCAAACCTGCAGCCACCTTGATCTTGGACTTTCAGTCTCCAAAATTGTGAGAAAATAAATTTCTGTTGTTTAAGCCACCCAGTCTGTAGTATTTTGTATGGCAGCTCTAGCAAACTAACGTACCAGTCTATTCACTGTAACTGCATTACCGCCTTAATCTTCACAACTCAATGATGTTAGTGCTAATATTCCCATATTACATGAGAAAATCCAGACTCAAAGAGATTATGTATATTTCCCACATTCATGTGCTTAGTTAAGAGTAGACTCAAAGTTTAAACCCAGAAAATCTGATGACAGAGTTCAGTTCCTAACATGATATTAAATCACTTGAAATGAATAAGCTAAGTGAAAATATATCATCAGAAATAAATGCAGAAAATGTAATGTTGAAGGTAAAAAGGATACTTCCAGTATGATATCATTTACAATAATTTTAAAAACACACAAGGCAGAAGTTATACCTTTGAAAAAGGGAAAAGAGTTGGGATTAACTATATTTTTTAAAAAAGGGCTGAAGCAAATATGGCAAAATATTAATATCTGTTTAATCTTTGACGTAGATAACAGCTGTCTGCTAGATGAGTTTCTGCACATGAAGTGTTTGATCATTTTTTAAATATTTCCTTTTTAATAAACCATTATGTGTTGCTTTAAACATCTTTCTCTGTGATTAATTTGGACAGTAAGTCCTTTGTCATAAAAGGGCAGTTCATTCTTCTGTCTTGAGTATAAACAGTGAAGAAAAGTTGTCTTGTGTGTGCATGTGTTTGTTTGTTTGTTTTGCTATTGGAGTATTAAACAGGCAGTTTTCCTCAACATATGTTAGTTGTCTTACAAAATAGTCTGGATCCCTTTATAAGTCAGGTTGCTGAGTTGATCATACAGCAAAAGACTAAAGGCAGTGATTAGAAACAGATGTGACATTTAAAAAGCTTCCACTATAAAAAGCAGAAAGGAGACAAAGGGGAAGCCAGGGCTTAGCTGAAGTTACAGTGAACTTCCACAGGCATCTCTCTGCCTTGACAGAAGAAAGCTCTTCACCACCCTCCAGCCCATATATGTAGAGAAGATTGTTTTCTCCTTATAGACAAGAAAGAACACTGATTCAGGAGCTGGTTGCTCTGAGACATATTTAAGAACAGTGTCAGTGGTTGGAATTTCTTATTGCCCAGCTAGAGGGGAAAAGCATTAATGTGGGATTTATACAGTGGAAAGCCCAACAGAGGTTGAAATACAGTGAGTGGCAAAAGAAATAGAGTCGTAAGAAACCAGGGGTAGTTATGGAATTAACTAAGTAGACTAATTTCTGGAATCCTGGTTAAAAACAAACAAAACCCCACAAAAACCCTATAGGTGAATTGGTCTTTTCCAAGGGAAACCTACATATTACTCAATATTTGTGGGGAGAGAGTTCTCCAGTGTCTCTCGCATTTTTGCATATCTGAGCAGAAGCACTGACATCTTTTCTTCTGGACTAATTCTTCAAAGATATATACATAGTAAAAAACCTGAGGAAATAGAGAGAATGTCTCCCTCCAGAGAAGGAAGTAGGTTCCTTCGCTGTCCGTTGGAAAAGGTTTCCTAAGCTCAGAATTCCTTAGCTGTGAAGCAAATCACTCTGTGTACAGCATCCATGAGGCCACTCAGTTTGGAAGTCCAGGGAGCCAATGAGAACAAAATGCTCTTGCCGCTTGTTGTCTTATGAGTAATGAAGTCCTCTGTCTCTGATCCTGGAGTCTTGTGACTTCTGTCAGCATCCATCAGAGTAACCTGCATTAACTTGCAAGAATAAAATCTCAGACCCGGTACAATTCGTAACAAGTGTTACTTCTAAGGTAAGTGGTTAAGTATATCACGTTCAGGTTCATCAAATATATTATTGATCATTTATATTCCAAGCTCTGAGCTAAGTAAACAATGGGCATCTATTATCTTGTTTAACCCTCACATTGGATCTTAGAGAAACTGAGGCAGAACTGGGTTATAGAACCTACCAAAAATCACACAGTACGTGGGTGACAGCTTCACCAGTCTGATTGGAGCATCTACTCTTGCTGACTTTCTACCCAAGCAGCAGCACTTTCAAACTGCAACTGCCGTCCCTACTGACAATAGAGAAACTGACATTCTGAACTCTCAGTGCTTGCTCAAAATCACAAAATTCACTCCTATGAACTTAGGATATCAATTCCATTATACAACCAAAACGTAAATTTAATTATTAAGTAAAAAAGGTGTCTTTCAAGCATTTTGCATGAACATCGTGATTCTTGCTATTATCTTCCAGTATTTTCTATTTATTTTGTAATTCTTTTACTGAAAACAAAAGAAGCACATTGTCACAGTTAAGATCAACTAAAAAATGCTAAAATTAGTGGACAAAGGTTTGAAAATAAACAGGATTTGCATAATTTCACTTTAATTTCCCCAAGAAACATCAACTGCAAAGGAAAAAATAGTAACTTTACAGTAAAGAAACCCAGCAGACACCAGGGATAAAGATGCATTGCCAGCAATAAGACAATCAACATCATAAACTCCTTGATATAATATGCTGAGGATACACCATTTTATTGGTATTCTTGCTAAAATAATGCACATCTCATTCCAATCATGAGAAAACATCAGATACACTCAAATTGAGGGACATTCTACCAAATATCTAACCAATATTCTTTGAAAGTATCAGGATCATAAAAGCCAAAGAAAGACTAGAGGAGAAGAATGAGACATAACAATGAGACACAATGTGAAATTGTGGATAACATCTTGGAACAAACAAGGAAAAATATTTATGTTGAAATTGGGGAAATTAGAAAAAGTTCTATAGTTTAGTTAATAGTGTTCATTTCCTCTACTTGATAATTAGACTTTCGTTTTATTTTAAACTAGAGGCCCAGTGCACAAATTTGTGCACCAGTGGGGTCCCTCGGCCTGGCCTAAGGGATCAAGCCAAAACTGGCTCTCCAACATCCCCCAAGGGGTCCCAGGTTGTGAGAGGGCACAAACCAGGCCGAGGGACCCCACCAGTGCATGATTGGGTCTGGGGAGGGACATGGGAGGTTGGCCAGCTGGGGAGGGACTGCAGGAGGGCTCCAGGGTGTGTCCAGTTTGTCTCACTCAGTCCCAATCAGCTGGACCCCAGCAGCAAGCTAACTTACCAGTCAGAGCATCTGCCCTCTGGTAGTTAGTGCACGTCATAGCAAGCGGTTGAGAAGCCTTAGCATATCATTAGCATATTTCACTTTGATTGGTTGGACGGCCAGACAACCAGACACTTAGCATATTAGGCTTTTATTATATAGGATGTTGACACTAGGGGAAGAGGACAGAGGGATATAAGGCCAATTTTTGTATTTTTTTTCAACTTCTCTATAAATTCAATGTTAGTTCAAAATGAAAAGTTTTTAAAAACCATAATTATAATGTCACTTATATAAAACAATATTTTATGAAAAGTAGTATAGTGGTTAAAATCATGTCCCCTGTATTTAAACCTCAATTCTTCTACTTTTTAACTGCATCATATGGGTCAAGTTATATTAATATTTCTGTGTTCCAATTCCCTCATCTCAAAAATGAGTGACATAATCATTCCTACTTTATAAGATTGTTAGAAAGATTAAACAAGGAATCCTTGCTAAAGGTTAAAACAGGTTGAGACAGAAAAAACTCTCAATAAATATTGTCTTTTTGTTGTTGTTGTTGTTATTGTGGTTGCAGTGGTCCACCTATACCAGGTGCCCTTAGGTTTCACCTGTCAAAGACGGTCTAATCAAAACCAGCAACCAACTCTCGTAAGTGAAAAGCAGGCGAGTACAAAGGGCAAAGTGGTGGCCTCATTAGAGGCTGCTCTGAACTGGGCTCGCCAGCTCAAGTGCCAACAAGGGCCGCCCAAGCCTGAGACACCAGTGTGTGACGTCAATCTGGGCAGGAATGTGCTGAACTGAGAGCTGATGCCCTGCCCAAGGGAACAGCTGCACTCTTGTCACCATGACACACAGGCCAAATATTGCCAGCTCTTCCCATTTTTTCAAGAAAAGCAAGAATCTTGACTTTTTATAAACCAACACCCCATTTGTAAATATTGGCAAATAATTCAAAAGTGTAAAATCCTCTGAGGCCCATACCACAAAGACCAAACTGTCCGTGACCCAGGTATAGCTGGTGGCCTCAATTTTGAATGCTGATGTTTTAGCAGGTACAACTGGAGGAATGGTGAGAGAGTAGGGCTTTGAGGTCAAAAGGCCTTGGTACAAACTCACTGCTGCCAATAATTAGTGTTTCCTACACACACGTGCTCACACACACACAATCACATAATCATATAAACTTATGAAATTCAGTTAGACAAAATAAGCCTGATTTTTTGAATTGTAAGTCTCAGAACTTTTCATATGCTCAGGTGCATTGTGAATCCAGATTAGAAGCTATGTTGCACCTTTCTTTGTTTAATTAATTTTATCTGTCACTGGGCCTTTTTCTGAGGAGCTATTTATGGGGCAAGCTACACTTGGAGGACACTAAACGATATGGTCTCTGATTCCTCTCCCTGACCTGCCATGACCCTCTACCATCCTGAACTCAGCATCCAAACCACCTCCCCTCCTTTTCCCCACAGCGCTTGGTACATGATGGACTCTTGGTCAATGCTTACAGAATTATTGTCACTTGCAAAGGAATTTGGGGCTCACAATACAGCCTGTACTTCAGCTGAGAAAAAAAGAAAAGAAAAGAATAAAGCCAGATGCCACACTGAACTGAACACACTTGAGCCTGCCGGCTCTGCCAGTTGGCTTTGATTGTTTACAAAGAAAAAGCCAAACAAAGAAGGAGGTGGAATTTATTTCACTAAACAGCATCTTTCAAAGAGAAAGAACTCCATCTCCTCTGGAGAGGCAGCCTCACTGCTGCTACAATCAGAAAACATTTGCAAACAACCACTTGGTTAAAGAAAACAACATGTTCAAACAACAGAACTGGGGATTTCCTCTGGGCACTTGGTGTGGGTGTATGTGTTTTGGAAGGCGGTCAGGAGGAGATGCACTTGCATACATTTCATCTTTATGAATAGGAACATGTGATAAATGGGCATTGGAAAGTGAAAGGTGGATACAAGCAGCACATTTAAGCACTAAAGCAGCAGTCGCCAACCTTTCGGACCTCACGGACCACCACTGGTCCGAAGACCGCAGGTTGGCGACCACTGCCCTAAAGGATTTTACACCCTATACTGCCAACCACTCCTCAGTAGGCAGATGAGGAGAGAAGTCCCAGAGAGGTTGAGTGGCTTTCCTAAGAAGTGGATTCCGACGCTGTTCCCTTCCTCCCTGTTCCCTTCTACCTAATGTCATTTCCCAAGCTGCTACCTTCTAAAGCACAGGAGCATTTTAAGAAATGGGTTACAAAGCCACAAGCTAAATAGATAATGCCAGCCATTGTAAAACAAACAGACCTGGGAAATGGCAGAAGTCAAACTGAAGAGTGGAGTGTGTGTCAAGATGATGAGTTAAATTCTAAAGCAACATGATTGCATACCCCAAACTAAAGAAAATCTAATTACATTGCAGGAAGATATTAATGCCACTACAACAATAATAGCTCTGCCTAACAGCTAACATTTACTGAGAGTCTTTGTGTGCCCAGCACTGTCCTGAATGTCCTCCTCTTGTTCAGTCCTCACAGATACTCTCTTGGCAGGAAAGGCAGCACTACGGCCATTTTAACACGTGGGCAAACTGAGGGTTAGGAGGCCCAGATAAGTAATGCCCAAGGTTACAGCAGGGAAGAAAAAATGGTGGGATTTGGACCCAGATCTATTTGGTTCCAAAGCCCCATACTGTTCTACTACACCAAAAAGAATGCTTGGAGGCCACTAATGCAGCGGTTCTCAACCTGTGGGTTGTGACCTCTTTGGCGGTCGAACGACCCTTTCACAGGGGTCACCTAAGACCATCCTGCATATCAGATATTTACATTATGATTCATAACAGTAGCAACATTACAGTTATGAAGTAGCAATGAAAATAATTTTATGGTTGGGTCACAACATAAGGAACTGTATTTAAAGGGCCAGAAGGTTGAGAACCACTGCACTAATGCATTATGATGTCTAAGTAAATGTTTAGATATCTAAAGAAAATGCTCATTCCTTATCTACAGTGCTGAGTGCTTGTCAGTTACTGTGGTCAGGGCTGAGGATGAAGCAATGAATGAATCACATCCTAGGCACTCAAGGTGGAATCCAGGGAGGGTCAGGAAGGCAAATAAATAGTCAATTGGGAAGAGCTGATTTAATGGGCCATAGGAGAGCACTGTGGGGGCTCGTTATACTCAATCGGGAGTTCCTGGAAGGGTACTTGGAATTGATGACATTTGAGGTGATCCTTCAAAGAGGAAAAGAGTTCTCAGAGGGAAAGCAGGATTAAAATGCTATTATAGACACAACTGAAGGATTGGAGGGCAACAGGGGAAAGCATTCACTGGCACATGGCTGGGCCATGAGGTGGTCGAGAAGTAGAGGAAGATGAACTTGGATAACCTGAGGATCTTGAACTTCAAGCTGAGCAGTTTGAACTTCATGTTGTAAGTAATAGGATAGAGAAGGTTCAATTGAAGACATAGGACCATAGAAATGAATCAGATGAGACAGAATGAGCCCATAGAAAACATGAGTTAAAAGGAGGCAATCTTTTCTGGTCAGATCTATGTTAGAATTCCAGCTCTGCTACCACTAGCTGTGTGACCTTTGATAAGTTACATCTCTGAACCTCAACTTCCTCGTATGTAAAATGGAAATGAGAAGAATATCTAGCTCTCAAGACTGTTGTGAGGGTTAAAGAAAGATCTACACAAAGTGCTTTGGAAAGTGCCTTACACATGTGAATTATTATTCACATGGTGGGTCCTGATTTACATAATGTTTGGTTTGTCAGTGGTTTGGGGTAATCAATGCCAAGTTCCTTTTCCCTTCAAAACGTGCCCTTGGCTATTATACACAGAGAGTTGGTGGTGTAGTAGAAAAGAGCATTGGTTTTCTAGAGAGGCAGTCTCAGTTTCTGATTTTGACCTCCCAGTTGGAGGAGCCTAAATTGAATGACTTTAGGCCAATTATGACCCCTCTCTGAGATTTAGGGTCTTCTTTCAGTGCTGTGTGTAGCACAGAATTGATAAACAACAAATATTGGTGCCCTTCTCCTTCCTTCTCGGCCAGGTATTGCTGGTGATTCTAGTAAATCACTTAGCTTCTCTGGACCTCAGTTTTCTACTTAAAAAATGGGAATAATAATCTGCACTGGGTATTTTCTGGGATATTTCTAAAGATCAAATAGCAGATGGGATAACATAGACCAATGCTTTGTAAACTGAATCTCTTTACAAACATATGGAATCATTCCTACAAGTCCAGTCAATGTTCAAATGGTTCCGCTGAAGTTCTGACTCACTGAGGCAAAAAGCAGTTAATATTTAGAATGGCCACATGAGCGCCAAGGAAGAATAACAATGAAACTTTCAACTCCTGGCCCAATAATAGTGAAAAATGGTTTACCTTTATGAGCCTATTCATTGCTACCTTGTGAAAATGGCTAAACACTATAAAATGGGGCCAATTAAATCTACACAATTCTGTCAGTTTCACCTCTTTCTCCTCTTCACCCAAATAATAGCCTCTCCCCCCACTCTTCTCATCATAGTGAAGTCTTACATCTGTGAAGATCATAAAAAGCAACACATATTGGAAAAAAATTACCCTAATACATACACACAGACACACACACACACACAGACACACACACACACACACAACATGCACACACAGGCAGATCAGCACACCCCTCCCAGCGTGTCTTTAAGAAAGGAAATAAATAGCTAATTGGGAAGAGCTGATTTAATGGAGTCACTGAACAGCCCTGGTGACATGGCCGTGACCATTTCTTGAATCCTTTCCACATGTTCTACACACCAAGACACACAAGCTTAGCCTAGAATCAGCCCCCAATGGACATTCAGAACCAAGTGCCCTTTAATGAAAGCAAATATCAGAGCATTTGTTCCAAGGAACTGCAAGTTACTGACCAGAGGGGACTTTCCTTGGGGGTGTTTTCTGTCATGGGGAGATGGAAATATCACCCCTCCCCCAGAACCCCAATAATGTGTAATGACCTGATTGGGAAATACTGTATTTCTGTTTTTATTTTCACTTGTGTTCTTTTGTGAGCAGTGTGAAAGAGAAAGGCCTGGGTTGTAGCGGGGAGAAAACACTGGACTTGTAGTGAAACCACCAGAATTCAAATACTTACTGCATTTGTATTAGCTGTGTGAGTCACTCCTCACCTGTAGTATGGGGCAACAATGCCCACCTCCCAGGATTGTGGGGCAGCTCAGTAGAAGCCCAGAAATAAAAGAACTTTTTATACTTTTACTGTTGGATAAAGGTGACTTGTCATCACTCCAAAGGGCAATGAATTAGAGTGAGGAGACTTAGGCCTGGATCCTGGCCCTGCCACTAAGTAGCTGGGTGACCTTGAGAGATGATTTATCCCTTGGATGTTCATTTTCCTCACAACATTCAAGAAATATTCACAAAACCTCTCTTATGCAGCAGGTACTGTGAATCACGCTGTAAGGTGTTAGTCAAACATAAGGAATAACCATTATATTATTGACTAATGGTCAATTGTGTGAATTATACAATTTCATCATGTCCATTTGGTACCTGCCCTTGTGAATTACATTTTTAGGTTATATTATTCTCTGCACCTTAACCTTGTATTCTAACTTATACTTCCCCAGGTTCTGAATAGTAAATATTTTTAATTTCCACTTTTCTATTGTAGTATTGCCCTATTGAGCAAGATGCCACAAATAATTTGTAGAATGAAATGTGACAGTGATATATAAACAAATAAGAGCAGAGGGAAATGTGCCAGGATTAAACTTCACCAACTTTGCCTAAGTAAATCCGATCTCATTCTCTGATTACCCAACCACAAACCTACCCTAATGTGAAGGTTAAAATAGAGATGCTTACTTTTACAAGATTAGATAATGCAAGGAAAAAAAAGAAAAGGTAAGATATTGTTCTGGAAAGGTTGTTGTAATTCATACATATCATAAAGAACAATATCACCTATTTTCCTGAGAACTAGGTGGTTTTTTTTAACATATATACAGAAAAGACACATAGGACAAAAATGCTAAGTTCAATAATTTATTACATATTGAGCATCTTGTAATCATCTTCTAAGAAGAAATCAAAAACTGCCAGGACCCAAAAGTACTCCTTGTGTACCCATTGCTATCCCTTACTTCTTCTACACATCCCCACTACTATAATTTTCCTGGTAATCCCATTCATGCACATTTTTATAGTTATACCACAAACATATGCATCCTTTAACACTATAGCTTAGTGCCAGATTTCTGAAATCTATACAAATGGAATCATATAGTATACATTCTTTTAGTCTGGGGCCTTTCATTCCACAGTATGTTTGCAAGATTCATCCACAGTATTGTTTGCAGTTGTATATTCATACAATTCATAACAATTGAATGGTTATAGCAAAATATATTTATATATTCTAATTTTGTTGGCTTTTGCCTAGTTCCCAGCTTGGGGTTATTAGAAAAAATACAGCACTCCATTCTTGTGTATTTCTCTAGGTGAACACATACTCATTTCCATTGGATATATACATAGGAGTGGAATTGATGAGTCAACAGATAATATGTAAATTCAACTTTAGTAATTAATCCCAAATAGTTTTCCAAGGGGTTATACCAACACATACTTCAATTATCGGGTCATGAGAGTCCCATTTGCCCCATCTCTTTGCCAATACTTTTGTTTTGCCAGTGATTTGTTTTGTTTTTTAACTGTTCTTGTGGGTAGGTAGTGGTTACTCATTATGGTTTTGTTTGCATTTTCCTGATTACTAATGCAGTTGAGCCCTTTTTCATTTTTATTAACTGCTTTGTATTTTCTCTTCTTTGAAGTACTTATTCAAACCTTTTGCCCATTTTTCTATCCGTATGTCTTTTTCTGATTGATTGTTGTACTCCATTTTGTTCATCCTTTTCTTTATAGTTAGTTCCTTTTCTGCCTTTTGAAAGTTTTTTCTTAGGCTAAGGTCATAAAGATATTATCATAAAGTATAGTCTAGAATGTTTGTTACTATTTGCTTTTCACATTTAGATCTAAACTCAACCAGAAATTTATTTTTCGTGTATGTACAAGGTAGAGAATAACTCCCATTTTTTATATTGATATTCAATTGTCCAGCACATTTCACTGGCTACTGAAAATGGGAGGAAAGTGTTGAAATTAGAGTGTTTTCTTTTGACCATTATGGAACTGGTGAGAACTCCCACCATGAAAGGAGGGCACGAGTGGCCAAAGGCACCTAGTTTTGTGGAACACCTACTATGCATCAGACACTATGCTAAGGTGTCTTACAACTATTAACCCATTTAAATCCTCACGTGTCTGTGAGGGAGATGGTACCATCCCTCTTCACAACTTGCCCAAGCCCATGTGCCTATGAAATTCAGACACAAATTTTTCTGATCAAAGTTGCACTATCTTTCTACTCTAACATGCTTGATTCCCTTTATACTCCTTCCTAACTTTGCTGAGTTTTACGCTGCCCCTGGCAACTCCTCTGCCATGGTGCTAGGATGTCCCTGAAATGTAGGTGTGTCCAGAGTGGGGCACAGTACACCCATCCCACATTCTCATCCCTTCCCATCTGACTCCTGTCCGTAGCTGCTCCATGCAGCCACAAAAAGGACAGAGCAGACTTAATAAAGAATCAGCCTGAGTCTCAGTGTAGGGTCTATCCAGGGAGAAGAGGAGAATGTTTCTAGTTGTGCTTAGGAGGAGCTGTTTTCCATTTTAGAAGATTGTATTATCTGAGACAACTCCAGAAGGTATAATGGAAGGAGCACAGAACTTTGTCATAAAAATATTAGTTGAAACCCAGCCTCTGTAGCAGCATTGTACAGTATTACTTTCTACGATGATTTTAATGTTCTATATCTGTGCTGTCTCATATGGTAGTCACTAACCACATGTGGCAATAGAGCACTTGAAATGCGGCTAGTGCAACCGAGCAACTCAGTTTCTTATTTTATTTAGAATTAACTAATTTAAATGTAAATAGCCATCCCTGGCTAGTGGCTCCTGGATTGGGCAGCACAGCTCTATTGCTGCCTAACTGTGTGACTTTGAACCAGTCATTTCATTTTCCTGAGCCTGAGGTTACTCGTCTGTTCATGATCCTGCCACCGCACCACTGCATTGGATAGACAGAGTGAGAAAAGAACCATGCGAGTGCCTAGCACAAAACCTTGCATGTAATAAGAACTCAAGAGACTTTAGTTGAATCTGAAAATGTGAATCTCATAACAGTCCAAGAGAAATGCGTGTTAAAAGTGTAAGCCTGGATATTTCTCCAGAATTGATTCCTTATGATTGCTTTATTAATCTAAACCTCATTTGCCTGCCAAGAATGACCTCTGAGAAAACAAGGGCTGAAGACAGCCATGCTAGTTATCGGACTATGAGGATAATCTCTACCCCTGACTGCTCTGCTCCCCCCTGGAGCTCTCCCGGTGGTAAGAAGGGGAGTATCTGAAAGCAAGGCAATGTGCTATGCATCTGATGTAGCCACAGATGTTTGAGAGTTTCACCAAAAATTTATTTTCTTCTTCTCCACTTTTTAAACACATTGTTTTCAGGAAAATGTGTCCATCTGGTTCTGATTCATTTGCACTTAACTCATCAGAGGGCGGTGTTGTAATACCGATTGACTTGCAAAAAGTTCCAACTCACATATCCCCTAGCTTCTTTCCTGAGTGAGAGGGGAATAGTTTGCTCAGCAGATGGACAAAGCACACTCACAAGGAAACAGAGGGCAGTTCCAACTCTGCTACAAACTCTGTGTACCTTAAGCATTCCCCTAATTTCTGGGGTATAGGCATCTCGTCCTGGGAAATGAGGGCAACTGAGTTCTGTACAAGTTGACTAACAATAGTCCTCTAGTGTGGAAAAGGCCAGTATTTTTACAAAGGCCACTGTTGTCACTAAGAACTCACACAAAATTGGTCAGTTTGATAAAAGAAGTCTAAAAGATGTTTTGTAATTACAAAAAAAAGGAATTTTGGTTACCAGAAATTCACATGAGTTCAGGAAAATGTAACCCTAGATTAGACTTGTTTTTAAGGTACTAGACCAGGCCTGATTTTTGAATAGCTATACATTGAACAGGTCTTCTGGCATGGTCTGATGGATAAAACACAGCAATGAGGACTGGATGGTAGTGTTGGTCAAATGGCAAATCCAGGGCTTAAATACAGTGTAGTATGCAACCAGAAACTTGATTCTTTTGACCTAAACTATGTTGTCAAGCAATGGTTACAAGACCTTTTATGGCTGGTATCAATGTAAGACCAAGATGCTATGGGGTGGATTATTACATTGAGTCGGAGTTGAGTTGGTGACCAAATGGTCCTGTTTATGTCAAGAGCCAATGTCTATAATTGCATAAAATGAATTGCAAGATTCCTTAAGTAGCCATCTTACCCAGTGTTCTTGTGATTCCATTCTTCTCAAATCCTGGGGAGTTACCTACAAAACTCACTGACTACCCATAGAACCATTATTGAGATGGTTTCATTAAAGTCATTGGTTTCAATAACTACCTCCATGATAACAACTCCCAAATTATATCACCAGACTATATTTTCTTCTGACTTTCTGTCTCATATATTCAACAGCCTCCTTAACATATTCACTTGGGTGTCTTTTAGGCATCTCAAACTAAATATGTCCAAAATAAAACTTAACATTTCCTCCCAGGACTGCTTCGCATCCAATGTTCTCCACCTCAGTAAAGAGCAGTGCCACCAGCAGATCAAGAGACACCAAGTGCAGCCTCTGTGAGTCTCTCAGCTTTCCGCGGAACTCTGTGAACCCTGAGGATTATAATATTTTGAGCTACATGGAATCTACATATGTCTTCTCATATCTCTCATTCATTGGGCCTGCCAAGAGAAAAGACATCATCTTCCATTGGGCTTAGAGTTGTTGATTTGAGTTCCTTCTAGAGTAGACTTTTTCTTTTTTTTTCATTAGACTGCGAGGCCTGGATAAGGGAGGGAGCACTTTCTGATTATTCTGTATTTCTAAAGCATAAAATAGGCATGACAAAATGAAACGTTTAAGACCCTGTTCTCAACATCCTCCTGAAATTTCTTGATACCTTCATTCTAGCATTATCACATGAGCTCTAACTATCTATACTATTCTTCTTCACTAGACTGTAAGCTTAGTCTTATTTGTTCCTCATTGCTATCTTTGCACTAAACTCATAGCCTGACATGTAGGAAGCATTGAGAGAATGTATAACAAATGAAAAAAAAATAAATAAATTAATGAACAAAGAATAAAGAAAGAACTGAACTGATGAGGCATTCAGTCTAGCAGGAAGCTCGGGCAAGCCCTGACTATGCTGCATTCAGAAAATGTCTAACCACATACACTTACTTCCCTTCACCTATGGCCCAGGCAGGACTCGGGAAGAAACTTCAGGAAGACCTTCATGTTCCATGGAAATTTCTCACCAACAACCAATACCCAGTCTGACTTTCATGATTATCTTTCTCCCCCTCTCGCTCTTCAAAGTCATTTGTAGTGTCTGTTCCTCCTCTCCGCTTACCCATTATGATGATAATGACTTCAAACACTAAGCAGGGCTATTCAGGGCACTGTGAAAATGTGTTTTTCCCATCAGCCCTAATGAAATAGTTTCCACTGTCTGTTTCCTTTGCAGATAGCAATCAAAGTCCAGGCGCAACAATTTTTTTAAAAGCTCAAACTCTTGTCCAATATATAATATAAAACTTGTCCTTGGAAAGCGACACCCAAGGGAATTTAATCACAAATGCTCTTTGCTTGACCCAATCCATTGCTGTTGAATAGAGTATTTGGAATTACCTGTTTCTGGGAGCTGATATTCCTATTCTTCTCCTTTGGTCTTCCCAGAAGGCCAAAATAAGAGACCTTTGAGTAATGTTACTTCCTTCAGACCTCCACTGGGATCTCTAGGGATTAAATCTCACTGTCATATTTTTACTACATCCTGTGTCTAAGTTCCCCTAAGCTCTGACTGCATTGTTCCTTGAGCAATTCATTCCCTCAGATTGATTGACTTGGTATCACCAGGTCAATATCTACTGCTTTCTATTGACACCAAGCCCTATCACTTACTAGTTACATGACTTGAACCACTCTTTCACCTCCTACCCTCAGGTTTCCATTGATAAAATAGAAGTACTCTCATGTATCTCACAGGATAGTTGTGAGGTTAAATCATGGAATATGCCAGACTCTACATGAGAATTGGTCCCAAACTGATCAGAGGACCACAGATTCTCTCCCTCCCTGTTGATCTCTTCCTTCTCCAATCTTTTCAGGCACTAATACCAAGCAAACACAGAATTCACAGCCATAATGGCCTTTGGAAATAGTCACCTGAAAATTCCCATTTCAGATGCCTACTACACACACACACACACACACACACCATAAACCAGGCATTTAAACATATGCCATTTCAAATTCCAAGAATGACCTGTCTCTACTATGCTTTTCCTCTCTTGTTATTTGGCCTTTATAATTTTAAAAATCGCCCTAGTGCTCAGTCCAAAGAGGTTATGAGGAAACACTATGGGACACATAAAGACAAGGGATGTGTTGTTCTTCTACAGCCTTTTGTTCTTTAGTGAGCTTAGCCCCTATTCCCATGCCCACTGGTGATAGTCATTGATAAGACATGTACATATAGAATACTCACCCTCTATCAGGCACCCCGCTGATGTATTACTTGCAGAATATGTTTAACCCTTACAACATACCTATACACCTGCAGCAATCAGGTTTCAGGGGGAGCAGCCATCCCCACTCTCTACAAGGGTCCATCCAATAGCTGGGCTCTTCACTCCAGCTTTGCTCAATAGCAATTAAAAGAGCATTGTACCTCAAGCTGAAAGTAACCACTGATTAATTGGTCAAAGAGCACTGTGAGGATCAGTCTGACTGTTTCATTCATAAATGATCCAAAAAAGCAATAGGTGGGCATGCAGGAATCTGGGGCTATGCATGTCTCTGCCATTTCATCTTATTGCAAAATGCCCAAAGTCGTTGGTGTCAATGCCTTACATCTCCAGAAACCTCCAGGTATTCCAGAACCCATGTGAGGCTTGGAGTTATTAGCCCCAGACTAGAATCACTAAATATGTTTTTGTTCCTCGCAGCACAAAGCGATTTCTGTAGAGAATAAGCCAGCTGTTCTCTGCCAACCTATCACTGGCCATGAGGTTGACAGAAAGTTGTGGACTGTTGTTGGCAACAGGGCAGCACTAAGAATTCACTCATGTTATCTTACACTATCAGGGTAGGACAACCATCACAGCCCAGAGATTTATGGGGGTATTGGGTTCCATTAAGCCACGCAACTTGAATTTCAGTGATATAATTTAGGGAGAGGGCTGTCTCTTTTGGGACAATTTAGCCATGTAGATATTTAAAACTGCTTTTACCCCCTTGAATAATATATACAGAGAACATGTATCCACATCATATATGGAACTCCTGAAGTTCCAAGACAGTATAAGACTTTGAAAGAACTGGCTTCTGATAGGGTCAGCATTTTCTGTTCCTTGTTCCATCTCAATGCTGGGTCACATACCCTATAATCAACTTCCTCCCTTTTATTCACATGGCTGTCAGTTTCCAAAGTGCTTTCATATTCATTATTTCATTAGTCATTCACAATGACCTCGAAGGGTTATCATTTGTGTTTCCCATATGTGGAAACTATGGGTCAGAAAGGATAAGTAACTTAACAAATATCCCAAGGCCCACAGTGGCAGAGATAGAACTACGTTATTGTTTAGTGTTCATGCCACTGCTTCCAGTGGCAACTTGGTACCAATAAACTTTCTGAGGTGTGACATAGCCTATGTGGTTGGGTGACTAGAAGAAGCAAGGAGGCTGCTTGTAGATATTGATAGACTTCATTTCTTCCTGCATGCTGATTCCAACTGGCATTTGACCCCAA
Source organism: Myotis lucifugus (assembly GCF_000147115.1). NCBI lineage: Eukaryota > Metazoa > Chordata > Mammalia > Chiroptera > Vespertilionidae > Myotis > Myotis lucifugus. The sequence continues at coordinate 293,931 of NW_005871344.1, read as the reverse complement.
TGCACCTTTAAGTCTCAATACAATGTCTCTTTCTCAAGGTAGTCTTCCCTGACACACCTACCTAAGTTAGGGTTTCTACTACTCTGTTTCCATAGCATCTTGTTCTTCCTATTTAGTAATACTCGGCATACTTACTTTTTTAATTGCTATTTTCTTTGCTAAGCTTAAAGTTCCATGAAGGTAGGGACCATATCAGCTAGCATAGTTCCTAATACTTATTAGACACTTTATACAGTATGAAATGAAAGAGAAAGCCATTCCCTCTCATGGATAAGACTTGATAGGACCAAAGAGTGTCAACCCATCAATTAAAAAAATTGTTTTTGTATTTACTCCCAGAGAGGTAACCAGGAAGTAAGTATAAAAACGTATCCAAGAGATCAATAGCTGGTTAACTGATGTAAGCCACTTAATGTCAAGTCTAAATGGAAGTCAGGAACCAGGATAGGACCAGAGACAAGGGAGAGGTCCCAGAGCCCTTGTTTCTGGCAGGATAGATCACTCAAAGCTCCCCTCTGGGAGCCAGAGGACTGGTGTCCCAGCAACAGGACCAGGAAAACAAAGTGCACAGCTCTTTTTGGGACTTTTTAGTTAAAATAAAATTTGTCTCTATACCTTGACAAATACTTTTCCTTTGTTTATGCTCAACCATTTCATATAGTAGGTGGTAGGGAGTGGTAGATAGATGTACTGGTGGAATATCATGGCAGAAGGTGTGTTTAAGAAAGATTATTCTGTTAGGATCAACAGAGAAAAGCCACACAAGAATCAGAAAGACCTAGATCAACCAATCGACTTGGATGCATGCATATAAGCATAACCAATGGACACAGACACTAGAGGGGTAAGGGCATGTGCTGGGGGGACAGGGTGGGGTGGGGAGTGGCCAGGGAGAAGTCAATGGAGGAAAAGGGAGACATATGTAATACTTTAAACAATAAAAAAAATTTTAAAAAAGAATCAGAAAGACCAACTTAAGAGGCTAATAGTCAAGAGAGAAGTAGTGAGAACAAGAATTACAACAGTGAAAATTGGAGCAGAATGAACATGAACAGAATTTAAATATGACAAGGGTACACTCAGTTAAGGTTGGTAATTGAAAGAATATGTAGTAGTATCCCCTTTTGACTTGCTCTCTGTTTATATCTTTATCTAATTTGAGCCTCGTAATAAGCCTGTGTGTTAGATTTTTTAAAAATAGGCTTGAGAGGTGACCTGCCCAAGTCACACATGCTGGGAACACTGAACGGGGCTGGAGTCCAGGTCTCCTGACCACCATCTCTGAGCCCTCCAAGCAGCATCAGGCCACTGTGTAACCTGGAGGTTTGGGTTATAGGAATGACTCACCTCACTCCTTCAGGGTCAAATAGTCTTGATCTTACTTGTGTATTCCTATTCATGTAAATGCACATTTGTAGCTGAGCATTTCCCAGAAAGGGGTCAGAGGATTCCCATCAGCTCTGGGAGTCTCAGCACCTGCTGCATCAGAGGCCCCAGCTCCTCACAACAGGCTTCACTCCCTGTGAGTCAAACCTGATTTTCATCTTCACTGTTTTTCCTGATGACTAAAGAAATTCCTGGGTCATTGTATAATATCCAAATAAGAAATTTTTAAAAGATAAAATGCTATTTACTCTGCTGTTACTGACTTTTTATTTAATAATATAATACAAAACACTCACTAATGTTGACGGAACCTCTATTAATTGCCAAGCATGGGGGAGGCAATTTTACATACAGCATCTCATTTAGTCTTCAGGATAGTCTCAGACAAGGACGGTCATTTCCTCTACTCTACAGATGAGGAAACTGAGACTCCCAGAGAGTAACCTGCCCAAGTTTACAGGGCTAGTGAGTGGCAGAGACAGAATTCTGGGCAGGTCCTATGATTCCAGAGCCCACACACCTAACTGCAACTATAGACCAGAAATACCTTTCCAAGCAGACCTGTTCAATTATATCTGTTTCTTAAACAAAAGGTTTTGTTTTCTTCTATTCTTCTAAATGTTTCTTAGGTTTAGTTACTTAGAGTGAAGGGCCCAATCTATAATTCATTAAAAAAACAACAACACATCCTTCAAGTAAGCTTAAATCGGTTCTTTCCTATCTGCTTGCTGAACCAGAAATCCTCATAGTTATGCTCTCTTATTTGTGATGGAAATATGCTCTCTTATTTGTGATGGACAAAGCACTTAGTCAAAACAGAAAACTCAGATCTTGGGTTAGATCCTGGCTACACTATTAACTTACTGAGTGCATTTCAGTTACCTCATCTTTATGATGAAGAGTTTGGGTGGTCTCTGAGGACCCTACCAGTTCTGACTTACTCTAAAATGTTTCTCATGACTTCCTAAAAAGTGGATGGACTTATTTTATAAGATCATTTATTTACAATGAAATTTGAATAATTCACAGTAATATTCAGAATAGTAGAATGTCCAGAGAAAGGATATGGAGGGTGTATTAATTCCCTATGGCTGCTGAAACATATAATCACAACCTTAGTGTTTTAAAACAATAGATATGTATTCTCTCACTTCTGGAGGCCAGACTTTGAAGTCAAGGTGTTGGCTGTGTTATGCTCCCTCCAGACTCAGTAGGGGAGAATCCATTCCTTGCCTTTTCCAGTTTCTGATCACGCCGATCTGTTTCCAGTCTCTGTAGTCATGTTGCCTTCTGCTCGTGTTCTATGTTGAATCTACTTCTATCTCTCTCTTATAGGACACTTGGGATTATGATAACCCAGGCTGCCCCCATCTCTAGATCATTATCTTAATCACATTTTTAGCAACATTTTTCCAAATAAGGTCACATTTATAGGTTTCAGGGATTAGGATCTGATATCTTTGAGGGCTGTTGTTTAGTCTATTGCAAAGGAACACTGAAACCTCATTTCATCTGCTTCATGATGACGCTCAAGTTGATCTCTCAAGGACATCATTATGAACAACAAGGGCCAAAAGGAGGTAAATATAAACACACTGTGGGTATTTGATAGAGGGGAGGGAGAGAAGCAGAAGAAAAAGGTCAAGAGTGGCTGACTATAGTGGGATTGTTATATAATGGAGAAAGTGTTTGCGACCTGAAACAACACACAACTGCCTCATGCTGAATGGCTGAAAGGCTGCACCCTCCTCCCCCAAACCAGGACAAGACCACCAAAGATCCCTATATTGGCCAAACATAGAATAATTTTATGACATTAACCATTTGTTATAACATCAAACAACTTCTTAGTGCCACAACTTTTCTTCTCTGACCCATCCAATTCCCTGCAATGTGATTATTTTTTAAAGGAAAAAATAAGCCACACTTTTCATCCCCACTCATACCACATATATGCTCCTTAAATCCCAGCTTATTTTTTCCTCTTGAAAATGTACTAACTTCAGGAAATATTTTTTAAAGATATATAATATTGATTTCAGAGAGAGGAAGGGAGAAGGAGAGAGAGATAAAAACATCAATGATGAGAGAAAATCATTGATCAGTTGCCTCCTGCATGCCCCCTACTGGGGATCAAGCCCCATGTGCCCTGCCTGGGAATCAAACCTTGACCTCCTGGTTCATGGGTCAACGCTCAACCACTGAGCAACACCAGCCAGCCCAGCAAATAGTCTTTAATATCAAGGCCCAAAGGAGAGTTTAGTAAACGTAAAGATGTCTACCTAATTGATAATTTCCTAGGAAATTTGGATTCAAGACTTGATTCTACCAGTACCAGCTTGGTGTCTTTGATTAGGTCTCACCTTCTCTACCACTGAGAAGCTGGCCCTGCTTTGCTTCTCCATCTTTCTCTGGGATACTCGGACAATTTCTCCCCTAAAAATGATTTCAAGATGAAAGTGGGCATTAGTACAAAGTATCTAACAAAGATCCAAGTAAATAATTATTATTCAACCTAGTCAAATAACCTGCTTCTTATACAAAACGGATATCTTTACATATCTATTTTTGAAAACATAACAACTCCAGTGCATCAATTTAAACCTCTAGTAAGTCATAAGTTATGAGTTAATTAGATATAGCTTATAAGCAACTCTAGGTTTTAAAACCCAAGAAGATAGAAATATTTTTCTTACGTAACTCTCTATTCTCACTGTATATACAATGCTTGGTAAGAAAGCAGAGCTATAGAGAAGTTTGAAAATAGTCAATGCATTGGACTAAGTAAAAATATGAATATAGACAGCTACAACTTTCACTCATATGTTTGTAAAGGAGGTTTCAAAAGAAGCTCTTTGAATGTGTATTCAAATTTGAAATGCATCTTTTCATCCCATTGTAGAACACTTAAAAATGATGTGGTTTTTGCCAAACACCAAGAAATCAAACATAATTCTGTGTAACAAATTTATAATTTCTAAATAATCATGTATTACATCAGATATGTTGTGGGTATTTGTTGTTCTGCCTTTTTATTTTCTTTTTTCTCATCATCTGTATGTGTCTGAGACCAATTTTCTTTTGAGAACTTCCTTACTTCAGTCTCAGTCCATATCATTCAGGGAGGCCTGATCCCCTCCCTAGCTACAGGGGTGAGTGTGTGACCCACCAACCAATGAAAATACAACAGCACTGTGACCACCATGATTAGCTCAGAGATGAGCACATAACAAGCAGTACTAAGATTTGAGTTAAAATAGCATCTCTATCTCCAGCTAAAATTGCCAAACTGGTAAAATATGCCTGAAGATCTGAAGATACCAATGGCCTTCCTGCTGACACATGAATTTGTTTTGAGAATGAAGCCAGGCAGAGGAGAAGAGGCCAAGACAAAGAGGGAGAAAGTCCAGCCAAGACAGGTGAGTGAGATAATAAATTTCCCCCTTTGTTTTCTTAAGTCAGTTTTAATGGGTTTCTTTCTCAACAAATCAAAACAGCCATGTCTAATAAAATGATCACATTAAAATCACCAACAGTTTAAGAAAAATTGATAAGAGAAAAACATAAAATTGGAACAATTCTATCTATTCATTTATTTTGCTATGTAGAATAGGAGCACTAATATTCATTGAGTACAGTCAATATTTATAAGTACCTACTGTGCGTTGGGCATTGGACTGGGTCCTAACATGGACATGCTCTAGGCTAGCAATTAACTTTGAGGATTGACACAATGGGGGAAAAATGCCAGTGCATGAGGATGGGTAATTTTTCCTCCAAAGGCCCAATAAATTGTCTCTCTCTAGTGTCTGGTATAAAGCATGCAAGTGACTCTGAATACTTTTATTAAAAAGTGAATTAAAGTTCAGAGGTGAATTTCCCTTTGTCCTTAATTTCCTGTCTGTGTGCCAAGGGCAGGCAGGGGATGAGGGAGGGCTGAAGGGGCATAATCTATATTAATAAAAGGTTAATATGCTAATTAGACCGGGTTGACCAGCCATCTTCCGGACGTCTGACTTCCTTCTGGACAAAGCCATGGTGGTGGGGGCCAAGGCAGAGGCAGTTAGGGGTGAACAGGCCATCAGGGGAGGGCAGTTGGGGGTGAAATGAAGCCAGCAGGATAGGGCAGTTGGGGGCAACCAGGCCTGCAGGGCAGGGCAGTTAGGGGCAATCAGGCTGGCAGGGGAGAGCAGTTGGGGGTGAGATCAGGTTGGCAGAAGAGGGCAGTTAGTGGTGATCAGGCAGGCAGGCAGAGGCTGTTAGGGGCAATCAGGCAGGCAGGCAGGCAGAGGGGTTAGAGGCAATGAGGCAGGCAGGCTGGTGAGCACTTAGGAGCCAGTGGTCCCAGATTGTGAGAGGGATGTCCAATTGGAGAGGGTTCAGGCTGGGCTGAGGGAACACCCCCCTCCCCCATGCATGAATTTCATGCACCGAGCCACTAGTTTGTTAAATACCTGATGAGGACCCATGGTGGCTGGGAGAGCTGTGCCATAGAATCTGGACATGTGGAGAAATGCTTCCATATCCCTGTGGTGGGATTTTTAAAATATTAAAAATATTTTTTAAATATTAAAAATATTTTTAAAATATCAGGGACACTGGTTGAAGGAATGATTAAAAAGGGAAGGTGGGGAATCAGGGCTTATGATTAGGCAGATGAGGTGTAAGAGTAAGAAACAGATGCTCAAATTTTATTAAATATGGGTGACTGAAGACCTAGAAGAAAAATTATTTTATTACTTTTCATTTTTAATTCTATTATCATATGTTTTTGAAACAATCTCCTGCCACTGGGCTGTCCCCTAAATGCCAGATTATCACAAGGAGTCAAGCTGACTTGGGATTGAACAAAGGCTCTGCCACTGGCTATCTGTATGCTACACAGTAAGTTACAAATTCTCTGGGCCTCACTTTCCTCATCTTAAAATCAGTATATCAACATCCATCTCTAGGAGGGTGTGAGAACTGTGTGATGATGCATGCAGAAATACCTTGTGCATAGCAGGTACATAGCAAATCTTAGAATTTTTTTCCTCCCTTTCTCTGTTTCACATCATTCAGCACACATTGAAGCATTCTATGGAGCCAGATGGTGAAATGAGAGAGACACATGATAGGGTTATATAGCTGAAATTTGTATTTTCCATCTGTTATTTACCATCCATGAGACTTCGAAAGTTTTCTTCCTTCAAGTTCAGGATTTTATTAATCTTAAAAATGAGCATAATCACTATTGCCTTGTGTATCTCACAACATTGTTAAAAGGATTAAATGAATAAATTTTAAAATGCTTTGAAATGAACATGTCATATGTGTGTGTATGTGTGTGATCCATATATACACACATGTATATATAGTTATATATATCAAATTGAACACATACTAAAAAACAGATGACATACTAAAAAATTATAAACATTAAAAGTAGATGGATTTTCATGGCATTGGATTTGGCAATGGTTTCTCAGATATGACACCAAAAGCACAAGCAACACAAGTAATAATAGTAAAATACACTTTATATCTGAATTAAAACCATCTGTGTGTCAAAGGACATTATCAAGAAAGTGAATAGACAACATATAGAATGAGTGAAAATATTTGCAAATCTTTTATCTGATGAGTCTAGTAGCCAGAATATATAAAGAAGTCCTATAACTTAACTATAAAAAGACTCCAAAAAACTTTTAAGGGGGAGAGGGAGGACATAAATACACCTCACCAAAGAAGACATACAAATGGCCAAAGCACATGAGAAGATGTTCAACATCATTAGACATTAGAGAAATGCAAAGAAAAACCACAATGAGGTACCACTTCACACCCCCTAAGATGGCAATAAAAACAATAACAACAGTGGAAAATAACAAATTTTGGCAAGGATGTGGAGAAATTGCTGTTGGGAATGTGAAATGGTGCAGCTGCTATGGAAAACAGTTTAGCAAGTTAAAAATAAAATTACCATATGACCCTCTTATCTATACTCAAAAGAATTGAAAATAGGTACACACCACTTCTCTCTTACATACCCTAAGGTACTGAAACAGGTACATAAGCAAGTACATGTACTCACATAGCAGTGTTGGTTATTTGCAATAACCAAAAGGTGGACCCAGTTCAAATATTCATCAGTGGATGAAAAGACAAATACATTGTAGTATGTACATGCAGATGGAATATTATTTAACTCTAAAAAGGAATGAAATACTAATATACTAGTATGCTATAACATGAATAAACTTTGAAAACATTGTGTGAAAACCAGCCAGACACAGCCCTACCTGGTTTGGCTCAGTGGATGGAGCATCAGCCTGCAAATTGAAGGGTCCCACATTCGACTCTGGTCAAGGGCACATGCATGGGTTGCAGGCTCAATCCACAGTAGGGGGCGTGCAGGAGGCAGCTGATAGAGACTCTCTCATCTCTCATCATTGATGTTTCTATCTCTCTCTCCCTCTCCCTTCTCTGAAATATATATATATATATATATA
>NW_005871344.1:243639-285954 GCF_000147115.1 Myotis lucifugus | reverse complement strand
ATATATATATATATATATATTTAAAGATTCATCTATCTAATTTCTCTTACTAAACTGTAAGCCACTGGAAAGCAAGCATCCTGTCCTCTACTACTTTTAAAAAAATACAAACAAACCAAAACAACAACAAACAAACAAACAAAAAAACCAGCCAGACACAAAGGTCATATATTGTACAATTCCATTCATATGGCATATACAGAGAGAATGAAGAGTGGTGGTTTCCATGGGGAGGTGGGAGAAGCAGGAATAGGAAGAAACTGCTTTAGGAATAAGAGGCTTTAATTTGAAGTAATGGAAATGTTTTGGAAATAGAGATGGTAGTTGCTCAATATTGTGAATGTACTAAATGCTACTGAATTGCTCCCTTTAAAATGTTAATTTTATTATATGAATGTCACCTGAATAAGGGATTTTTACATAGATTGATAACTTCAATAATGTTCAAAGCAGGTTTATCAAAGAATTGTTCTGCTAAATATTTGGAGTTTTTTTAAATATATATATAGTAGTTATCTATAATATTTTAAAATTTGTCTTTATTGTTGAAAGTATTACAGATGTCCTCTTTTTTTCCCCAGTTGACCCCTTCCACCCTGCTTCCGCCCCCTCCCCAGGCCTTCACCACACTATTGTCTGTATCCACCCCCTTCTCTCTGAAATACGTCAGTCTGTTGCATGCTTCGATGTCTCTGGATCTATTTGTTCATCAGTTTATTTTATAAAATTTAAAATAAACCAATAAGTATATCAATAAATCAACTAATAATATTATCTTGGAAAAACAGTCTATTGTAAAGAGCATAGAGAAGACTCCAAATAAATCTTCAAGCAACATAACAGAATCATTGCCAATGATATCACTGTTTTGTGTCATACCATTACCAAGTGAGACTGAAAAAAAATTAAACTATCCATAAATTTGCCAAGATAGCATGTAATATACTATGACATAATGTCAAGAGTTTCCAAAGTATGTTACTTGTTTATTTTATTTTTTGGTAATTCCTGTCCTGTCTCTACTGAAGAATGTTCTTTTTTCAAATTAAAACTAGCTAAAAACTATTTAAAGAACACTAAATGACAACATTTATCTCAGGTCTGAATCTTAATCAGCTGAAAATAATAAAGTTGAAAAAGCTTACAATTAATTTTGTTATTGCTAAATCACAAGGAGGAGCATTCTAAGTTTGTTTATAATTTTGAAATGTGATGTAGATATTATTATTCCCATTTTTACAAATGAGAAAACCATGATTTGGATAAAGCCAATGATTTGCCAGTAAACTACATAGAGCCCAGGCTTTGGAGGCAAAGTTCTAGTTCAAATTCCAGTTTAGTTTTGTTATGATCAGTAAATGACTTGGGTCCTTTCATTCCCTTCTGTAATCTATAATAATAAAAGCATAATATGCTAATTAGACTAGACAACCTTCCAGATGAAGCCAAAGCCACGGCTGCAAGGGAAGCCTGGGTCCCAGGTGCCAGAGGGAAGCCAGTGCCAGCAGCCAGGGGGAGGAAGGCCTACTCTTGCACGAATTTCATGCATCGGGCCTCTAGTATAGGAATAACAATTCAGGCATTATGAGGTCGCTGTGAGGATCTAAAGAGGCGAGACATATAAAGTGTGTGCATGGCAGGGTTCTCGATAAATGGTAGCTGCTATTTTTGTCATCATTCAACTTACATATCTCATAAAATTAAATGGTAGCATACTACCAGCTCCATTGTAAGTATTCAATAAATGATAGCTATCATCTTATTGTTAGGTATCAGAAATGGCCCTTGCACTCTCTCTCATCTTCTGACTCAGAAGCCCACAAGAGAAACCCTTGTCCCATCTCCCAAGCCGGATTTCCTCCATAATAAAAGCCTCTGAGTTCATTCAGGTGCAATCTGATCTTGCCTCTCCTGGATTCTGGTAACCACTGGTATTCCACCTCTCTCGACCTCCACCTCCCCCCAGGCTCAGGGCAGAATAACATCCCTGTCCTTCCTCTGAGGGATGTAGGCAGCTTAAATAATTAACAGTTGTAAGGTGCTTTGAAAAGAGAGTGCAAAACACTATAAATCCCAGGAATTAATTCATAAAATCAGTGGTGGGCTTGACAATTATATATGTCATATTTGTTCAGCTGTAAGAATAATGGAGAACGTCAGAGTTTGGAGTGTGGTCCAAATCTCTCAAGACCAAGGATTTCCTGCAACTCTATATTGTCTGTGTTCTCTAAGGCTAAGATTGTAAAGTTCCAATTTATTAAACACAGCATTAGGGATGGTTGCATTTTATTACTTTTTTTTAAAATCTCTCCACTCCTCAGATCTAACCTGCAATGCAATTTGGGTTTTGGAAGGCAAATGGTGAAATGAAAAATACATGCAACTTATAGTTAGCAGAGCTTTGTTGGAGTTCTGGTTCCATCACTCTCTAACTGGGAACACCTTAGCTTCTTACATAACCTATCTTACTCTTCACTTTCTCCTTAAAAAAAGACTAATATCAGTATAGCAATTCAGGTGGTTATAAAGAACTAATGAGAGACTGCTTACACATTTGTCCACCGGAACAACCGAACAACCAGTCTCTACCAAACTTACATTAGACGCTAGCAATCAAAATCCTATATAATGAAAGGCTAATATGCAAATAGACCGAACAGCGGAACAACCGAACAACCAGTCTCTATGATGTGCACTGACCTTCAGGGGGCGTGTGCAGAACATGGCAGGCATCAGTAGCAGGTGGCAGAGCACAGAACATGGTGGTGTTGGCTGCTGCGGGATGGTGGAGCAGGTGAGTGGGGGCGCCAGACCAAGGCAGGGTGCCGGTCGCTGTCATTGGGTCGAGCCTCTGGTGGTTACTGAAAATTCTTTGCTCCCGCACACTGTGGTCCTGCCCGGTGCTCGCACCTGCTGCCAGCACCAGCCCCGCTCACACCCACTGCCAGTGCCAGAGCTGCCGATTGCACCCGCTGCCGGTGCCTGGTGCTGGTCCCGATCACTCAGAACCATCAGCCGGCCCCGATTGCCCCTGAGGGCTTCTCCACCTCCCCTTGCTCCTGAGGGACAATCAGGGCAGCAGCCACCACTCACACCTGCTGACTGGGCCAGCCCCACTTGCACCCAATGCTGGGCCTGCCCCAATCGCTCCACGCCATCAGCTGGTGCGAGTGGGGCTGGGACTGTCAGTGCATGGGAGCAGCAGCAGTGGGAGCGGGGCTGCCAGCAGACAGGGTACTGGGGGCTGCGGTGGGAGAGGCTGGGCAGGGGCACAGAGGATGGGCTGAGACCTGCCCCTATGCCCACCTCAGTCTTGTGGCCCACAGTTCCTTTCAAGGTGCATGAATTCATGCACTGGGCCCCTAGTATAAAAATAGGAAGATCTTCCCTTCCTAGAGCATCTCTAAACAGTGGGAATAGTTGCCATGATTACCATCAAATTAGGCCTTATTATGTGTTCTCAATGATTTTGATTCACTCTTGTCTAATTACTGGGAATGCAACTGTATTATCTGCACATAGTCCTTGTCTTAACATCAAAAATTTTCAAAACACCTTCATGTTGATTATCTCATTTTGACCTCACACTATCCAGAATTGCAGGAATTGAATACATTCAACCCTAATTCAAAACACTAATCCTGATGAAGTAGATTTGAATATTAATTCATGCAACAAATATTCCCTGTGCAGCTATTATGTCATAGGCACTGTTCAATACAATTTCTTACTCTACACTCTGATAGTTCTTAATATTTGAGATTTAATCCTTGCTTTTTATATTCCCAGACTATGAAATTTAGTTGACCTCTGAAGTCACCTCATCCATCCTTTGACCCTACACAGAGAGTCCACCTAGAGCACACTCCCGACCATGGTCAGCCTCTACTTGAAATTTCTAATGAAGGAGGAGTTGATTCCTCACAGGGATTCTTCAGAATATCCTGTTTCACATTCAGCTAAAATCTTCCTGTGGTGTCTACCACCCACCAGGTCTGGTTCTGCTCTCTGTTCCTTCACAGAATGCCAGCTTTCACTTCCATATCATTTTCACAGAATTATAGCATTTGAGTATTAAATGAAACTCGAGGATTATCTCCTTCAATATTCCCATTTCAGAAGTAAGAGTACACTACACATGAGTGAAATGTCTGGAGTTAAAACCTCAATTCTAGGCCAATGTTCTTGCCAGAGCAGCATATGGCCTCTCATCCATCCTGGTTGATTGGCTCAGTATGCTGGCCATTTGTGCAACTTTGCATGTGGATTCCTCCTGTTGTTTCCACTAACAGCTCTTAGCTTTGACAAGTCTTATTAAACAAATGAAAATTTATGGCTTTAATGTGCCCTATTAAATACTCAGTTGCTTCTAATCAAAGTCACTGAGTTACTAAATCATTTTGCTAGCTTCTATCAAAACCATGATTTTTTTAATTGATGACCAACTCATCATTCATTCAACAAGAATATATTCAATACATACTGTGTCCCAGGCACTGCTAGGTGCTGAGAGTCACAAAATTGAAGAAAACACAGTGTCTACTATAGAAAAGCTCACAGCAACCAAGTTGAGAAGATACATACACTAGTCTAGAAGTTTGGGGTATGGACTCCAGGAGCAGAAGAGCTGGGGAGAGAGACTCCTAGCTCCCCCACTTACTAATGATATAATAGTGAACAAGTTTTTAAACATCAGTCGATCTCTATTTCATCATTAGTAAAATGAGGTTATGTAACATTGCATTAACATCAGTATATTCTAATGATGCTTAATGGCTCAATAAATTGTAGCCATCTTTATATGGTACATAGTAGTGCTTAATAAGTTATAGCCGTTATGTAGTTATTATCATTAATAAAAATTATGTTACTTTAGCAAATGTTTATTATATTCCCCTGAGAGGCAATCAATTATCTATGACTGACATGTATACGAGCCATCCAAATTGCCTTTTAGGGAGAACTTTCTGACCAGCTGTGGAGGATGTAATGCACAGACAGCCTCCAGCTGCCAATAAGCTCTGCATTAGCTAAAAGGAGCTGCTTGGCCCGTGGTCACACCTTCCCCAGGGAAGCCCATATCTGGAGACCAGTTGAGGTCCAGTCATCTGAGAGCAGATCAGACCAACCACTCCAGCACTCTTCACCAGCTCTGCCCAGTTTCACTTCTCCCTCTGCCCCATCTTGCTTCCTCTAGTAAACATCCCGCATCCCAGCTCTGTCTCTGGGTCTGCCTCCAGAGAACCCAACCTGTGACAATACTGTGTAATAACTGAGAACATGGCTTTGGAGTCATGTTGCCTAGGTCTGCATTCTGATCATCGCTCTCTGGGCTCTCTCAGATGAGTCACTTAATGTTATGTTGTGTGACTTCTTAAGCTAAAATGGAACTTATATTAGTGCCTACCTCACAGAGGTGTTGTGAAAATTGAATGATTTAATCCATGTTAAGTGCTTAAAGAGTACCTGGCACTTTGAACCATTTGGAAATGCTAGTTATTATTTCCAGCATTACCATGTGCTAGGCACTGCACCACACCCTGGAAACAGAAAGATCAGGCATTATGGTCCTTGCCCATGAAGAATTTTATTAAGTATGATGGTAGATGTGTCTGAATGAGAAACACTGTGGTTGTGGAGAGAAATATGTTATGTGAGAATCCATAGTTAGGACATAAAATCTCCCCAAAAATGAAAAAAATATGGGGGAAAAAGTAGTCAGGGACTACTTCATAATGGAGGTGACAGTCATGTGACTTCACAGAGAATGAGGGGAAGTGTGAAATGAGATTCATGTTAGGCTGAGATATCCAGCCTTCCTTAATTCTTCCCTAAACAATGGCAGACTCTAATAATGTGTATTGCCGTTTCCACAGCACCTACAGGATTTTCACTTCCATTCTCTGTCAGCTTTTCACTTCCACTAACAGGCAATGCTCTAAAACCCCAACAATTACCTTCAATCCAAGGTCAGGTGAAGCCCTGCCAACCAGCTTGCCCCACTAAAAGCAAAACAAGAAAGTGTTAAGTCAGTTGGATTTCTGAGACTTTTCCTCAGGAAATACAAATGATTCCACCTGAACTAACTACAAGACTATGTGTATCCCGAATACTACACTCAGGAATTTCTTCCATTCACAAGCTTTACCAGTAGGGACAGCTAAAAATTAATGCATATGGTATTAGTCCCTCTGAGCTATTTTTTTCTCATAAATTTTATTTATAACACAAATAAAAAGACAAGTTTTGTTACTTGTGCTTATAACTTACTCAAGGACAGAGTGGGGTGATTTTTACATTCGATTACCATCTACTTGACTTATGCATTTTAATAAAACCGGCAATGTGTGCATATTCTCCCAATATTCATGGAAAGTCGTGGGAATTGTAAATTACATTAACCATAAACTTGCTTATATTGACACTTCCATAAAAACAAATGACATAGTCAACATTTTTTTAGCAAGCCTCCATTTAAAGAACTAAATGGGGGGAAAGGGGCGGGTGGTGAAGTATGAGGAAGAAGGAAAATGTGTTCATTTTATCCCTACCACAACTTCCGTGAAATTAAGTATTATTCCCATTTTACATATGAAATAATAGAGCCCATAGACAGCAAAACAGGACAGATAAGCAATAGCCAACAAAATCGTGACAAAAGTAAATAAAAAAGAATGCTCTACTATGAAAGCCACGTTGTATGGGAGAATTTAAGCTTTGGAGCCCAAAAGACCCATGTTCAAATTGTAGGTCTACCCTAGCTGGTTTGGCTCATTGGATAGAGCATCGGTCTGCAGACTGAAGGGACCTGGGTTCAATTCCAGTCAAGGGCATGTATGTTGATTGTAAGTTCCCTAGCCTTGGTTGAGGTGTGTGCAGGAGGCAACCAATTAATGTGTCTCTTTCACATCGATGTTTCTCTCTATCTCTAAAAATCAATGGAAAAATATCCTCGGGTGAGCATTAACAAATTATAGGTCTGTTACCCATTGTTTGTGTGACCTTGGACCTCAGTTGCCTCAACTATAAAATGGTAGGCAAAGCACCACCAATCTCTTAAGCATGTTGTGAGAATTAAATGAGGTGAAGGATGCAATGACTGTTTCATAATTAGTAGTCCTCCTTTTCCACATCTTCACCATATTCCATAGTTTTCTATCTGTAAGTGAAGGATTTCTAGGGTCATAATGTCAAATCCCAATCTTCCCTTCCTCACACCCATTAATTGGATCACTACAGAGATGAGTGACTCAGAGTTGGGTCCTCAGTCCAATCAGCACAGAGTCCTAATTCTCCTCTCTGACCCTTCTGATGCCACCCCAAAATTTTAATTTCATTTATTACTAACATCTTCCTTTAGAAAGAGATTCCAGCCCAACCTAAATCAAAACTTAAATTCCTAGAATCTTGACATTGGAGGGACTTTCTTAGACATCCAGCATAGAACTTTCTCAAAATGAGTTCTACAGATCACTTGTTCTATAGGTATTGACTGGAGCAATACTGGGTATAGTTTGTCTCTTTGCAGGTGCTCAATGTCCATTTGCATATTAAACAAACCAAAAAGTCCTGCAGTAGAGTCACATCCTTAACTTTGTTTTCCCCACCATCTCCAAGTGCTGACTCTAATTCCCTTTTTGCAGACAGCCTAATCGCATTTTGCAGGACCAGTGCATTACAAAATACAGTTTCAGAAAAGTGGCCTCAGTAATAGCAATTTGGGTAGGGAGATGGCTTCTAATCCATAGAAACTCTTGCTAAAACCTTAAATTCTAGAACTCAGAATGCAAGAGGATGTTGATCATTCTGTAGTCCAACACTTTCATATCAGCCATGAGGCTCAGAGGTGGCAAGTGACTTTCCCAAAGTCAGCCAGTAAGCTGGTGGCAGAGGTTAAACCTGAGCCCAATTCCCTGAGCTCCACACCAATATATTCTCTGCAACCACAGGGCCATTCTGTTTTCAGCCTAGGCTACCTATTGAAGTAAGAGGGTTTGTCTAGCAGTGGTTGGCAAACTCATTAGTCAACAGAGCCAAATATCAACAGTACAACAATTGAAATTTCTTTTGAGAGCCAAATTTTTTAAACTTAAACTATATAGGTAGGCACATTGTTATTAACTTAATTAGGGTCCTCCTAAGGCTTAGGAAGAGCCACACTCAAGAGGCCAAAGAGCCGCATGTGGCTCGCGAGCCACAGTTTGCCGACCACTGACCACGGGTCTAGTGAACGCTTGCATCCATCCATTCATTCATTCATTTACAAATCCTCCTGTGTGTAAGAAAATACATTAAGTGCTAAAGACATAACAGCTCAGGAGTTCACACTCTAGTGTGAATTAAGATACACAAATGAACAAATAGGGAGCACAAGGCAACTGATCTCAGAGAGTTATGTACAACAAAGTAGAAAAATAGAGGAGTAAAAGAAGTCTGCCTGCAAAGATAGACTGTGGAAGGGGAAAAAAGGCACTTACCATGTGATTAAGGTCTGGGGAGGAGGACTGAAGAGGACATCCTAGTCAGAGGACAAGGCTTGAGCACAGCCGTGGAGACTTGGGACAGCATGGGGAGCGTAGAAAGTTGCTAAAATGTCTCACTTGGTAAAAGCACAGAGAGATAAGCTGAAGGTGTTCCTAAACCTCAGGATCTGTCACTTCTCCTCTTACCCTTCTTTATAATTCATTCACTCGTTTATTAATTGACAAATATTGATTAGCATTTACTATGGTTTCTATATATATGTAATTCATCAACAGGTGCTTTCCAGCCACTCTGCTGCAAAACCTCGGCTCATCTCTCTTCACACACACACGCACGCATGCGCACACTCGGTAATTTTCTTGTTCTTGGCTTAATAAGCACAGTGGAGGACAGAGGATAGTACCTGTCTTAAGTGTAAGTGAGACCCCATCAATTAAAACTCCCCATGGCTTGTTAAAACTCTCGACTGGCTTTTAAGACTACCTGCTTCCTTGGGTCTGGGCAGTTCTCATGGTTTACAACTCCCCACGGCTGCCTGCTCTTCCCCAGGACTTTCCCAGGGTAATAACTGCCTTCCAGAGGGTTGCTGTTTTCCTGCTCCGTGAATGTGAGAGAGAGTTTAGTCTCCATCCAGTGTGCCCACTGGATACTGCAGTATTCCAGCTCCTTTTCAGAGCTGCAGAAACAGTTCCTGTAGCTCAGGCCCAATTCCTTAATAGATTTCCTGCCTCCACATTAAAGTACTGCTGTTCACCTTGAGATGAAAATCTTCACTTTTCTCATAAGAATCTCCTTTGGGGAGATACAGCATTAAGTGCCAGCAAAGCACTGATCTTGGTAACCAGAAACAATTAACTTTGATTTTGAATGAATTATTTTTACTTTTCAGAGATTTTATTAACTGTGTCAGTAAAATGGAGATGGTAGGATATACCCCATAGAATTATTACTAGCATTAAATAAGATAGCATGGTTACAGCACCTGGTACATATAGTAATGGGTGTTCAGTGACTGGAATAGATTGTCCTTAGTCTCAACCACACAGCATGTGCTTCTTGATCAATTGTGAGGTCTCAGGTCTCCAAAGGGAGCCAAGGACAAGAGTTTAATAATTGGCTTCCTTGACTATTTCCTTAAATTAGTAACTCATTAATGTACCTGCAAGCTAGATGTTACATTTTTTTGTGGATCAAATTACAAGTGCTATTTACTTATGGGAAATTCCACATTTAATTAATAATTTATTAATGAAGTCAGAATGGAAATTTTTTTGTGCTCATCCATTTGAAAGTTCCACTTCTTACAAACAGCCAAGTGTCCCTGAGCCGGTAACTTAAGTTTTATGACTCTCAATTTTCCCAACATCATAATTCCAAATGTCATAAAAATATCATGAAAATCAATGAGATAAGTGTATATACAGCACAATTCTTCTCAATGTTATTTCCCTAGAAATTAACAATAAATAAAACTCTCCCTGACTACCATCAATTAGATAATGTTCAGGGGAAATAAATGAAAACAAACAAAAGAAAAGAAAAAAAAACAAACTCAAAAATTTAGCTGTGAAATAAAGAAACATTCATTATGAATTTTATTACTCCAACTACTGTAAACTGTGTAGGAATCTGAGCTGCAAAGCTACCCATTAAACTGTCTGCTCTTTCCTGTTTAAACAAGGCCCCTCTTGGGTCATGGCTGCCTGAGCCTTCATGGGTCTACATCCAGGAAGGAAGACGTTTCTACGGTAACCGCTGAGGCCTTCTCTGGAGGTTCTCCGGGAGAGGCCAGGGTCTGGTGCAAGTGACAAACCCCAGTTCCCTTGATAATGTACAGAAAGGTAGCGGCCATGATGTCCAGGCATGAGCAGAATGCGAGCATTCAGGCGTGAAATCCCTTTCAATCGCTCGTTTGTTTCCCCTGATGGAGAATTCACTTTGTGTGGCTCTTTTGAGAAATGGCTGATCTAGGCTCAGTGATGTATAAGTAATAAATGTTCCAGAGGAAAGACATTTTTGTGATTTGGGAAGGGAGGTTGTTGCCATCCCACCCTAATTTGGTTCAAGTTTTTAGAAGGCTTGAAACTGTAAGAGACCATAGAGCCTCATTTATAAATTGGGAGACAGATCATGAAAAGAGGGAGGGGGAAAGAAAGATTGTCAAAGTCATAGAGTGAGGTGGTTGGTATTAAAACATGTCCTATGCTCCTGAGGACTCAGGCTTGTACTGTATAATTGGGACTGTCACCATAAAGTGCATCAGCCCTCAACTGGAGAGTTGGCTAAGAAGCAATGGGGCTATGAAACAAAGAAGAGATACAGCTTGAGCTGAGAATCAAAGAATGAGTAAATGTCACTCTCATTTACTTACCATTACAATGTGCTCAACACTTTATGTGCATTGTCTCATTTAATCTTCACAACAACCCTTTTAGGTGGGTACCATTACCAGCCACAATTTTTAAAGAGGAAGAAACAGGCTTAGAGAAGTTAGTCGTTTTCCCACACAGCTAGTAGATGGCAGACTCAACATTCAAACCCAGGTCAGACTAATTCCTAAACCCATGCTCTCTATTGACTATTTAAATATGGTGCCTTCCATAAATAAGAACAAGAATCTAGCATGTGGGTAAATTGGAGGCACTGTTTTGAGCAGAAAAAAAAATAAAATAAAAAACAGCACAGGCAAAGGCACAGAGGAACAATAGATACTGTCTCCATCTGGTACTTACCAATTTTTAGTGGCACTACCTGTCTCCCATAGCCTTAGCCAGGAATAAGAAAACTTCAACATTGCTTCTGAATCCTAAGAAGCTGGCCCTGGACATAGTGGGACAATCTGAGACTGACCAAATAATTAAAATCCTTACACATCTGGTGGTCTTAGTGCAACCCCTCCATCCTTTATGGAAATCAAAATAGTAAAATCCATAATGAACCAATCTCTCTTTTACAACTCATTTTTATAGTCAGTGGGTTTCAGGGGGCTCTAATCATTTGGATCTCCCTTCATTCCGGACACTCACAGTACACAGAATTTCCATCTCAGCTTCTTTCCATGGGGACATGTTGACCCTTGGTACCTAGAGCCAGAGTGCTTCCAGTTCAGCAAAAAGTCTCTCATGGAAAATCCAGGGTTGAGCTTGATGGAAAAATTGCCAGTCCATTAGGAGGCTACATGCCAAACAAAGTGAAGAAGGAAGGTTAATCAGATGGCAAGGCCAAACTGGCCATGTTATAATAGTCAAAACTATTTCTGCAGGCAGAAATTTGTATGTATAGCACGTCTTTTCCTCTTCACAAGCCCTCTTTGCCACTGTACAGATGAAGAAACAGTCTCAGAAAGGCTCAGTTGCTTGCCTAAGACCATACAGAGAGCAGTGGTTGAGCCAGAATCTCTACCCCATATTCTCTGAGCTCTAAACCTCTACTCTTCCCACATCACCCCAAAATCATTAATCCAGTAGTTGGTTGGAAGTATAATTTTTTTCACTATTTTTTCCTGGGTTCCACAGAAGTCCATTGGTTAAAAAAAAATGCTCATGCTTTGGCAGGGAAGTACCTTTTGTGTCTCAGGTGCTATTCTGGGTCCAGAGAATTTAAAGATTGTCTCATTCTCCAGGCTAGTTAGTCAGTATGTGAATGTGTTCAAGTGGCAACTATGTGTAAGGTGCCAATGCTAATTGGGTGAGCATAAAGCAGAAATAGACCTTCATGAATGGGTGCCGCACCATAATGGGTGACATGAAGAAGTGGTACAAGGAGCCATGAATGGGTGGGGAAGGGAAGACCTGTGTTGTCATTAAAGTCAGAGAAGGAGACACTGAAAAAGTGATACCTAGGCAAGACTGGGTTAAATAGTGGGACAGAGGGACATAAGCTGGGGGAAGTGGTGAAAAATAAAAAAGAAAGGGACAAGTAAAACAGGCAACTATGTGTAAGAAAGTGTGAATCAGTGTTATGTTGGGGAAAGACACCATGCTATGGAAACAGAGTATAGCTAATTCAGCTGCCCAAGGTGGAAACACTTTCAGGAGGTAGTGATATCTAAGCTAAGAACTGAGGAATGCGCACGAATTCAACAGAGGAAAGATTCTTTGACTATTGCACACAGAGGGAACAGAATACACAAAGATCCAGAGATGAGAAAGCATGGGACATGTTTGGAGAATCACAAGTGCTTATATGTGTCATGGGGACTAAAAATGAACAAAGAAAAGACCAGGATGAGAGCAGGGATGTTAAAAGGGTAGCATTAGTAGTGATTAATGGGTAGCTTTGCAGCCCAGCTGGTGTGGCTCAGCAGCTGAACGTTGGCCCATGAATCAAGAGGTTGCTGGTTTGAGCCCATAGCACATGCCCGGGTTGCAGGCTCGATTCCCAGTGGGGAATGTGCAGGAGGCAGCTGACCAATGATGTTTTTCTGTCATCGATGTTTCTATCTCTCTACCTCTCTCCCTTCCTCACTCTCTAAAAAATAAATAAAGGTAAAAAATTAAAAAGAAAAATAACACTACTGAGGAACACTATTCTGACAGCAAAGTCACAGGTCAGAGATCTGTTCTTGTGGATATTAACAAGGTAGTTGGCAACGTCATGAAAGGAGGGCAAAGTGGAAAAGAGAAAACAAATTAGGAAAGGAGCTAATATTTACTGAGTACCTACTAAGTGCCAGATACTTTCAGGCAGAATTTCGTTCTATGGATGAGGTAACTGAGACCCCAGAAGGTAAAGCAATCTGGCCAAGGTCACACATAGAGTAGGCAATGAGCCAGCATTCATATTCCATTCTTCCTGGCTGACTTCTGAAACTGTCCTGTGACTCCATTTCAACAACTTTCTAGTTCAATCAGAATATTACCCAAGTATGTGATTAAGATTGGCAAACATTAATGGCATTTAAGTCAGCACTCTTATCTGTACATGACAAGAATATAAAGTCAATAAATTTAGGTAAATGGTAGATGGTAGATAAGGCAGAATTGAGGAAATGTTTGGTACTCAGACATAAGAAGGGCAGGAATCTATCTGGGCACAGGAACAACTGGATTCACTAGGATTCTCTGTCCCTCTCATCTAACTCTCTACCAGCCATTTTCCTTCCTTCTTGCAACAGAAGCTTGGTTACCCATTGTGCTGAGACTTCTACCACTACAGAGAGACCTGCTTTCTGTTTTGGTTTTTAAATTCAAGGAAAGATCACTGATTAGCCCATGTGGGTCAAGTGTCCACCCATGAATCAATCAGTTATGACTTCAGACACAAAGATGGCTTCATCTCTGTGTATTGGGGGTCATTCTCCAAAATTCTTTGTGAGTCAAGAAGTCACTCTGAAGAGTATCAAATTCATAACAGTGTTTATCATTTATGGGAAGTTTAATGAATGGCAGGCTCTGAACTAAGAAAGCACATTGTCCCATCTTCATCTGATTCTTCCAGCAGCCATGAGATGTAATGATCTCCAATATTTATATAAGGAAATTGAGGCACAGAGAGGCCTATGGATTTGACCAAAGACCTACAACTAGTAATTGGTAGGGGTAGGATTTGAATCCTGTACTATCTGACTCCAAAGCCATGCACTTACCGCCCACACTTAATTCCCCTCCGCTGCCTTACACTTTAGCCTCCTTAGAAACTAAAGTGAGGTGGTTATAATCCAGGAATCCTAGGATCCACTTCTGCCACTGTCAAGCTGTGTGGCCTTGGACAAGACCCTTAATCTCTCCAGGCCTCGTTTGTATTGTTGGCAAGAGGAGAGTAATAGTTTCTGCTTGCCTAATTTTATGATCACAAGATTAAGTGAGACTGAAAGTGAAAGTGCTTAGAAAAGAGCTCTATGATAACAAAGGTGAGGTTTATTTCTCATAATGCCAGGATGTCATGATTTTAAAACTTTATATAAAGCAAAATCAGTCTTTTGAAGTGAGAGTATATTGAAAAGAGCCAATAGGCAGACCCAGATGTCTTAGGCTATATTTTTAAAGAACTCTAGATCTGCCGAAACCGGTTTGGCTCAGTGGATAGAGCGTCGGCCTGCGGACTGAAAGGTCCCAGGTTCGATTCCGGTCAAGGGCATGTACCTGGGTTGCGGGCACATCCCTCGTAGGAGATGTGCAGGAGGCAGCTGATCGATGTTTCTCTCTCATCGATGTTTCTAACTCTCTATCCCTCTCCCTTCCTCTCTGTAATAAATCAATAAAATATATAAAAAAAAAAAAAAAAAAAAAAAAAAAAAAAGAACTCTAGATCGACAGAATTTAACTAAGCAAATAGGGATAAAGTTAATTTATCCTGGATTCAAAGATTGGGCTCCTCTTGGTTTTTTTTTTAAAACAGACATGAACATTGTTCCTTTGGGTCCATTCTGCGCTGACACCACCCAGTTTCTGCTTATCTTTTCATTTCACCCAATTCAGTGATATTGACTTGTAGTTGATTTCTGCTGAACTTCCTCATGCTCTGAAGTACTGGTTAACAAAGAAGGAATTAAGGATCTGTGTGGTAATCTCCGATCCTTAGGAAATAACTGCAGGACTCTTTGTCAGCCAAGCATTCTGGTTATAGCCCATCAGTTACGAATTTGTCCAAACACAAGCTTTGGTATAATCCTCCTGCTCCCAAACCCACACGTGCAATCGGGAAGTAAGCGAGGTTATGGGCTTCCCAGAACGTCTCCAGTCTGTCCACTTCCTCTCCGGAACTTTTAAACAGCCTCCTAACTAGTCATTCACCTCTACAGGATAATCTTCCTAAAATACAGGTCTGGCCCAGCCAGCATGGCTCAGTGGTTGAGTATTGACCTATGAACCAGGAGGTCACGGTTTGATTCATGGTCAGGGCACAAGCCTGGGTTGCAGACTCGATCCCCAGTGTGGGGCATGCAGGAGGCAGCCAATCAATGATTCACTCTCATCATTGATGTTTCTATCTCTTTCTTCCTCTCCCTTCCTCTCTGAAATTAATAAAAAATATCTTTAGAGAAAAAAAACAACAACACAAGTCTGGCCATGTCAGCCCTGCTGATCACCCTTCTGTGGCTTCCTATTTGCTAGATAACAAAGTCCAAATTATTTAGTGGTGTTCTCTATAATTGGACTTCTGCATATCCTCCCAGCATCATCACATTGCCATTCTCACCCCCCATGCCATCTGTACCTGTCCTACTCTATCATCATGGCAATGACACTAACATAGCTATCTATTATAGGAGAACCACTGTGTGTCTGATTCTGTGTAACACTTTTTCACAAATTCTCAGAAACCTCCTATGAGATAGTTTATACCTTTATTATACTGAGATTCAGAAAGTTAAGGAACCTGCCCCAGATCACACAGCTGATGATCACTCAGGTGACAGAAAAGAGACAGGTCCACCTGACTCCCAAATTCTTTCCACTCTCCACATGGCCATTCTGAAAAACTGGCAGTTCTCTGAATGAGCCATGCTCCTTATGCCATACCATCATCTTCGCAATTGCTCTGGCTGACTGCTACCCATCCCCTAAGATCTGGCTCAAATATCACCTTGGGGTGAAACTCTGAGTAATTGCTGATGAAATGGAGGAAAAAATAAAACCAGACTGGGAAGCAGGAAACTGGATGAGTCCCCACACCTCTCTCATCTAAGCCTCCTTGTCCATAAAACTCGGTTAATAACCCACACCCTGCCTACCACCTGGAGTTTCGGGGAGGATCAAATGGATTTTGTATTTGAAACCACTTTGCAAACTATCAAGCCTCATGTAAATATAAGCTATTTTTAATTGTTACATTAATTAAATAATTAAATCTCCGCTTTAAAATGAATCTTAGAAATTACTGTTAATGACTATTAATCAAAATGGATGTTGATGGTGATTATGCTAATTAAAACCTCTAAATAATAATGATAATTAGCACTGATGCTGAGAAGTGGCCCATCAGGTGTGGACTAGCATGAAACTGGGAGTAAACATCACAAGTGAGAGTTGGCAAAAGTCCACGGAACCAAGCTAATGAGCTAGACAAGCAGATGCGCCTTGCTCGCCCTGCGTTGAGGTGAAAGGGTTTAATAAACACCAAAAGCAGCTATTGTTACATAAGCATCTGAGGTCAGATAGCTGCATGTGCAACACTTTCATACTAAGCTTCACCATATTGAGCATCTCATGGTTCCAGGACCATGCCTCTCCCTGACACTCCTAATCACCACATTGCCATTGGCTCCTGACAAACCCCAGAGCCTTCATGCCCTGGTCCATGTAAACCAGCTTCAATGAAATCTTCCTGGATTTTTCTTGGAAGATTAGGGGTCTCTTTCCGTTGTGCCCCTCTTCACCTCTCCAGGCCTCCACTCTGGAACTTACTATCCCAATTCTATCATTTATAAGCTGTGTTTCATTAAGTAGTTTCTTAAAGAAACACAGCCTGTAAGTGTTAGTTACGTATATGTCTCAGTGGCTTCATCTATAAAATGGAGATAATAGTAGCATAGACTTTATAGAGCTGTTTGAGAGTTAAATAAGACATTTAATTCTTTTAGAATAAGATTAGACACACAGCATTGGATTAATGGTATTTTATTATAAATATTTTTTTCTATATCTATTGCTCTGCCAGACTGTGAACTGCTTTTTGTGTCCCTATCTCCTATATTTGTCACATAATAGTTGCTCTTTTCATTGTTGTTATTGAAATGGAAATATTATTCAAAGGAAACTCTGGAAAAGAGTAAAACAGTGGAGTGGAAAAACTAACACCATGAAATCAGATTTGGTTTAAATCTTGGTTCTTCCACTTGCTTAGACATTGGCTTTGTGCAAGTCACTTCCCCTTCCTAGGGCTCAGTTTCCTCATCTAGAAAATGGAACTAATAACCCTTCACCTACTTCCTCACAAGCTCCATTATGGGTTGGAAAGGACACAGATGTGAAACTGCTTTGTAAACTGAAAAACACTAATCAAGTATCAGATACTTTTACCATTATTAGAACCATCTGGAAGTTGTTTGGACTTACAAATTGATAGAATCAGTCAACACCTACTTGACTTACACAAAAAGCAGTTGTTATGCTTGGGTAATTTTTTTAAAGCCCTTAACCCTATGCATATTGCAAGTCTTTGCTCCATACTCACCCCAATTTGGGAATTTTGAAATTTGTTTTCCCAAACACTGAGTCACAATGGGAATTAAAAACATAGCTAAAGATTTTCAGTTTCTATTTCCCTCAAGGGAGTTTCTAGGGCCCTGGCTAAGAGCAGCGTTAATAGCCGCAGCTCATTTCACAAGGTTCCTTGAGGTAACAAGGAGCTCAACCTCAGAAGTTACTTTAAGATAGTAGGGAGTTTAGAGGAAGATGGCCAGTAAATTTGGAAAAGAGAAAGAACCATGGAGATGGCAAAAACACTTGACTAGAAGTCATAAATCCTAAATTCTAATTTGGTTCTACAGCTGTCTAGTTTGAATATCTTCCCTATCTGGACTTTAGTATTCTAGGGAAAATATGGATAACCTTCCTTATTTCATTAGCCTTGGCCATACAACAAATCACCCCAAAATTTAGTGATTTAAAATATCAAGAGTTTGTTGACATATTGTGGGTTGTTCTGTTCATCTTGCTTGGGCCTACTCATGGAGCAGCATTCAGCTGGGGGGTTAATTAGGACCTGGGCCCAGCTGACACAGCTAGGACTCTGACCCTTCCCCCTCCCCCCCATACTTAAGGAGCTAGAACTGGGCCTCTTACATGGCATGGTGCGCCAAGAAAGGGAAAGTAGAAACTGTGTGATCTCTTAAGGCATAGCCTCACAGTGTCATTTCCTCTATATTCTACTGGTCAAAGCAAGTTACATGGTCAGCCCAGAATCAAGGATTGGGGAAATGGACTTCACCCTTTGAAGGCAAAGTCAAATTACAAAAAGGGACATGATCACAGGGAGACATAATTCACTGGGAGGCCTTTGGTGTGCTAGTCTGACACATATCCGTCCTGCCTCCAGGGCAATGTTTATTTGCATGTGTGTAGCCCTTCATGGTTTAAAAAATGCTTTTGCATTCATAAACTCATTTTGCCATCTCAGCATCGTTGGAAAATAATGGGGGGGGGGATTATCCCCATTTCATTGGTAAGGAAACAGGAGCTCAGAGAAATGAAATGAATTTTCAAAGAACATTCAGTTGAGGAGAGGAGAGGAGACATGGGAGCTGCTACTGACTTGTCTAAGTCTAAAAAATTAATATAGAGCACGTATCAGTGGCTCAATAGATGACTTATCTCATGTTATCTATTGAGAAATGATTACCATAATAGGACTACTTAGCACTTCCATCACCTCACATATTTACCCTTTGTGTGTGTGTGTGGCAAGAACACTTAATATCTACTCTCTTAGCAGTTGTCAAGTATATAATACAGTTGTTGACTATAATCACCAAATGATGTACATTGTATCCCCAGAACTTATTTTATAAGTTGAACTTTGTATTCTTTAGCCAAAATCTTTCTTTTTCCCATCCCAAGCCCCTGGCAACCACTTAGCATACTGTCGTTAGGTCCATCTATATTATCACAAATGGCAGGAATTTTTCTTTTTCATGGTTAAGTAATATTTCACTTTACATAGAGATAGAGATAGTTCTCTTCAAGAACCTGATTTCATTTTCTTTCCATCTACACCCATAAGGCAGATTGCTGGATCATATAGTAGTTCTAGTTTTAATTTTTTGAGTCACCTCTATACTGTTTTCCATAGAGGCTGTACCAATTTACATTCCCACCAACAATGTACAAGGGTTCCCTTTTCTCCATCCTCGCCAACACTTGTTCTTTGTTGTTTTTATAGTCGCCATCACAATGGTTGTGATGTGATATCTCATTATGAAAGACTATGAGAGAAAAATATCTTGAGCAAGATATCTTGAGTTCAGTTTTGGGAAACGGAAGTTTGAGATACCTTTATCATTCGTGTCAGATGTCTAGTTAGCAGGTAGAAAAGAGAGTCTGAGTTCACTGAAAAAGCCAGAGCTAGAAACATAAATTTGGGGCATGTCAGTGTAAGATAACATTTCAACCCATGAGACTGGATGACCTCATCAAGGGCGTAGATAAAGATAGAAAGAAAAAGAAGACCTGGGCCCCAACCCACATGCATTCTGATATTAAGAGGTCTGAAACTTTGTGAGAGACCAGCAATAAAAAAAGAGTAGCCAGCGAGCTGGGAGGAAAACCAGAAGAGTGTGGTGTATGGCCAAGTGAAGAAGAGATCAACTATGTTAGTTGTTGGGCCAAATAAAATATGGACAATTGACCATCAGTTAACATTGTAGAAATTGGTGATCTGGACTAGAAAAAGTTTTGTGAATAATAGGGCGAAAGCCTGATTGGGGGAAAGTTCTAGAGAGAATGGGAGGGATACCACTGGTGACAGAGTATAGCTAGGGCTGCCATTTGTTTGGGTTTGCCTGGGGCTATCCCAGTCTGTACCTATTGTCTAGTGTAATGTCCAGTTAAAAGTGTCCCAGTCTGGATGATAAATTATATAATAATACTGAGTATAAACAATTCTTTCTAGGTATTTAACATACTGTACCCATTCACCATATAAGAGCGCACTTTTCCTTTCTAGCTTTCCTGATGTAAATCATCTCTCCCAGACCAGAGAGCAAAGGCCTGGAGAACTCTTCCTAGGATGGTCATTCTCAACCATGGTTGCACAATAGAATCACCAGGGAACCAGGGCCCTACCCCGAATCATTTTCATTTAATTGATCTGAGGTACAGCCTGGGCCTGTATGTCCTCCAGAAGATTCTAATGTGTAGCCAGGGATAAGGGCCACTGCCCTTATTAATGAAGAAGCAAGCAGGTCAGTCTGACAGAGGTTATTATGTACCCCTTTTCAGCAATCCCCCTACTCATCCCCATTGCCAGCGCTCTGGTTCATAGGGTCACTTTCTCTACCTTGAACCACTGACATTTCCCTCTAGATCAGTGGTTCTCAACCTTCCTAACGCCGCGACCCTTTAATACAGTTCTTCATGTTGTGGTGACCCCCAATTTCATTGTTACAAATTGAACATAATTAAAGCATAGTGATTAATCACAAAACAATATGTAATTATATATGTGTTTTCTGATGGTCTTAGGTGACCCCTGTGAAAGGGTCGTTCGACCCCCAAAGGGGTCGCGACCCACAGGTTGAGAACCGCTTCTCTAGATAGTTTCTCTGTCTCTGGGCTTACCTTCTCCAGTCCATTTTCTCTCATATTACCAACTTATTTTCTCAACTGACTCTGTCCTTCCTTTAAAAACTTCTGATGCAGCCTTATTTACAGGTTACAGTTCAAATTTATTAAAATGCCATTCAAAGTCACATTAAGGGATGGATGGATGGATGGATAGATGGATGGATGGATGGATGGATGGATGGGGGTTCAGACTACAGGGTTAGACAGAAACATAAATAGAGAATGAGCATCAGAACCAAGCAATATGGGCTCAAATGGGTGGCTCTTAAAGTCCCATCAGAACTTCAGGAATTTGTCTATGACTGTAGGAAATTTCCCACTAGACACATATATTCTTGAACATATTTTACTCATGCAAACCTTGCCTGGACATGAGTTGGGGTACAGGGAAAGGGGGGGAAATTAGGGAGTGAGATCCTTTATCTCTCACTTGCCCTCACTCGATTTTCACCTATACCCCAGTTCCATTAAGAAATTGTGTTTGTTGCTCAAACAAGTCATGCTCTCTCACTTCCAGGCTTAGTGCATATTATATCTTCCTCCCAGATTACTCCTCCTCTCCCTTTTTAAGCTAGCTAATTTCTATCCATTCCTTAGATCTTGGCTAAATAATAAATACCTCTGACAATATCTCCCTGATACTATCCCCCTATATTCACCACCTCTACCAAGTTTGGATCAAGATCCATTTATGTAGCATCTCATAATACCCTGTACTTTCCTCACCACAGTCCTTTTCACACTATATTATAATTGTCACTTCACATGTCTGTCTTCCCAACTATACTGCCAGGACCATACCTATGTGTTTCAAGGCTCAATAATCCTTTGTTGAGTAAATATTAATATAAATTCAATCCAAAGGCTGGGTGGGAATACCTAAAACAAGCACTAAAAATCGCAGGTGCCAAATTCTCCTTGGAAATGTAACAGCCCCGAGGATGTCACACCTAACCCCAGCCTTGTTTGGCCTCACTGCTTTTTGTGGACATGTGCCTCACATTAGCCCTGCTGCCTGCAATTTATGATTCATGCTGAAAGCACATCTGAAACCCTCATCTTTACAGTTCTTTTCTGAGAAAATTACCCAATCTGGCAGTCCTTCTGGCCCCAAGGCCACTTGACAGATCACAATGAGCCCAGACAGATGGAAGGAGGGAATGAACTTCACCATCAAATTGTCCAACGCCTGAAATATGTTGGCTTTGGAATAGTGCAGGTCCTCTCTTGTGCATTGCCTAGAAGCGGAGGAAGGTGTTCTCCTCCAGGCCAATGCACTGAGGTCTCTGTGTTCCTGGCTGAGTCCCCCAAGCCAGCTCTTTCTCCACAGCAGAGCTCTCTGCCAGGTGGGGTGTCACAGCTGTGGAATCAGAGAAGTTGTGCAAGAGGAGAAATAAGTTTTCCAACTCAGCAAAAGAACAAGGCTTGGAGAGAGAGCTGGGGAAGAGTGAGAGTCCAAAGCAAAGCCAAGAGTCATGAAATGAAGTCCACGTGGCAAAAACTAAGGATCTTAGCAACTGCAAGATCTCTGGAGAAGTAAATGAGCAGAACTTTAGGGGGAAGATTGAGTGTGACCAGGAATCCACAAGGAATTGCAATGCTGTCTTACATCCCGGAGTTTTTTTGTAAAACTTTCTAAAGAGTCAAGTTGTATATTAATTTATTCACCAAACATAACTCTCTTGATCTGCACAACTACTCTAGCTTCTATATTATTGCCATTTTAGAAATGAGAAAATAGAATTTCAATAAGATTCACTAGGGATCAAGATGGGCTTTATGCCCAGACCTTCTGATCCAAAGCCCCTGGCCTGGAGTGGAGCCCACCCCAAACCACCTTACAGCTGAGCAACCCTGAGCAAAGTCATTCTCTTTTTCCTCATTTACAAAATGAGCATGCTATCACCACTGAGATAATCTGTATGCAATGATTTCATCAACCACAAAGCATTATTCAAACCCGCGTTTATTTGCTTGCTTGTTTGTTTATATCTATTTCTTTCTGCAATGAGGCCTCCATGAGACCACACACGGTAATGTAACACTGGACAACAATGAGACTATCAGTGCAGATGTACAGAGAGATTAATTTCTCTGTTTGATAAATCTTCATGGAGGAAGACTCTGCAAATGCAAACAAAATCTAAGGACTCCAACCTCCCATTCATAAAATCATTCACTCAATACACCCTTACTAAGCCCCTGCATTGAGCCAAACCTGATTGTAGTACATAAATAATGAGTAAAACACTGTCTCTGTCCTTAAGTACTTCAGGGTCTACTCTAGCAGATAAGATAGACTAATAAGCAGGTCACTTTAAGAGTGTGCTCAGCAGGTTGCACTTGTGGGGACTGTAACAGAGGGGACCTTACCCAAGAAAGCACTCTTGGAGACAGGAATTTCTGAACTGTTTCCTGAAAAATGGACTAACCAGCTAGGCAAAGCCTGGTGGTGAAAGAGGAGCAGGGTATTCACACCCAGGGAAGAGAGGATATCTGAGTTGGCAGTGTGTGGAACTGTAAAAACAATTGACCTGGCTGAAGCGTAAAGTTGTAGGGGAATGTGGGGTGTGTATGATGAAGCTCTCAGAGCTCAAATAACTTCCCTGGCTCTGCTCAGGAATATCCTCACTCCAGAGACAGAGACACTGAATTATCTTCTAGAACCTTCCAGAGCCTTCTGCCTCACTCAGATCCATCAGCTCCTCTAGTTGCTACTATGGGTAAACCAGGCCTAGCAACCTCACACCTGCACAACATCTCACTTCCCTTATAAACAGACAGTCTGCCCAAAGCTTGAGTCAGTTATGCCTATTTCCTTCAGCAGAATGCCTCATGCTTCAGGCTTTGGGTCAGACTGTCCCACCTTCAGATTGATGTGGCCACTTACTTTCTGCATTAATTGGGCAAATAATGTATATTCTTTTGCCTGTTTCCTCATCTGCAAAAAGGGGACAATATAGCACCTACCACATGACGTTTGTGTGAGAATTAAATGAGATAATACATAAATGTAAAGGACTCAGAACCACCTTGCATGGGGCAATTATGTTATAAGTGTTATTCATTATCACTATTATGATAATTACCTGAAGCTTTAACTTCTACAATTCTATCCACATTATTTTTAATTTCAATCCTTTCCAATGACTGGGGAAATGTGCATAAAGAATAAAAATGAGAGGAAATACACATAAGAATCATTGATTAATATGGGGAAAAGAGCACAGAAATCCAGACCACAAAGCTTCACGTGACTGTTTGGTATAGTTTCAAGTTTGACGGCCAGTTTCCTGGCAGCCAAAGCAAAAAGGAGAACCAATCCATAATTACTTTCCCAGGACAGAATGTCTGAAAGAATTTCTTCCACAGGCTTCACACAGGAGGCATTTTGTGATGTAGCGAACAATATTTGCAATTGTATCTCGATTATTTTGCTTGGGCTGCATAAAAAAGTACCATGAACTGGGTGGTTTAAACAACATAAATTTACTTTCTCACAGTTCTGGAGGAAGTCTGAGATCAAGGTGTTGGAGTGTTGTTTTTCTGAGGCTTCTCTCCTTGGTTTATAGATGGCCTTCTTCTCCCTGTCTTCACCTGATCTTTCATCTGTGTGTGTCTGTGTCCTAATCTCCTCTTTGTGTAAGGAAGCCAGTCGTATCTGATCAAGGCCCACCCATCTTATCTCATTTTACCTTAATTATCTCTTCAAAGGCCTTAGTTCTAAATACAGTCACCTGCTAAGTACTGGGGGTTAGGACTTCAGTGTGTGAACTTCATAACAGTGTCCCTGCAGCAAAGAGAATGAGGACATAAGCCAACTTGAATCTGCAAGGCACTCTGATGATGCAATCACTGACCTTCAGGTGGCTCAGCTTGATTCCAGAAGAGGACCAAGACCATCCAGAGAGGTGACGAAACTGTTCACATGCCAAAGATCCTTTGGGAAGACCACATCCCTCATCCAGTACTGGAAGGTGAAGGGAGGTGGGAGAGATGGAGACCCTACTCCCTAGTCCCCTGGAGGGCATTCAGTCTTGGATGCGGTTAAGGCTGTTAAAGGTAATATTACTTTTAGGTATATTGCTGTAGCAATGGTGTATGGCTAAGTGATTAAGCAAAGGTTGTAATTACCAAGATCAAGGATGCAGTTCTAAACTGGGGCATGTCAGTGGAGACAGATTCCAAGAGATGGGTCTGCCTCATGCAACCTGCTTCATGGTTACAGTCAGAAAAGGTCTTTATCAGATTGACAGTTGGGAGGAAGGAGGCATGAGCCAAGGAATGCAAGTGGCCCCTAGAAGCTGAGAGCTACTTCTGGCTGATGGTCAGAAAGGAAATGGAAGCATCAGTCCCACAACCACAGAGAACTGAATTCAGCCCACAACTTGGAAGAACCTGAAGTAGAACGATCTTCCAGAGCCTCCAGAAAGGAATATAGCACTACCGACACCTGATTTCAGCCTTGTGAACCCCAAAGGAGAACCAGCTGAGCCACAGTGTGCCCAGACTTCTGACCTATAGAACTTTGAAATAATAAATGGAGCTATTTCTGAGGTACTACATCTGTTATTTATACAGCAGCAACAGAAAACAGAAAATCCTCAACACAGCCCTGTGAGGACGAGTCATTGTAATTTCCATTTTGTTGATGAGAAACTGAGGCAAAGAATGGTTAAGCTCACCCAAGGCCAATAAATGGCAGGGCTACTTGATCTAATCTGATTCAAGAATATCTGTTCCTGAAAACAGTTCCTGTCATATAGTAGTTATTCAATAAATATTTGTGAAATAAATACATGGAGGATTAGATGGATGAGTGGAGAGAGATACTGAATGTTAAATGCTAAAGACATAGAAAGAATGGTCACTGTGTTACATTAGGCAGATACAAATTTGGCATTTCAAGAGTAGCCTGATGAATAAGAAGCAAATTGTGGGAAGACCACTGCGTCAAGAGTCATAAGGTTTGTGCTCTGTTCCTGGTTTTGTAGTTTATGTCTGTGTGACTTAGCCTAACCTCTGCACTACTCTGGACCTCAGTGTTCTTGTCTGTAAACTGGAAATAACAAGCACAATACAGTCTCCCCCTCATAGGGACCACAAGGCTCACATGGGATAGGGAGATGGAAAAGCAGCTTATAAATGGTGCTCTACAATACCAAGCTCATTTGGTCATTAAACATTTACTGAGTGCTTACCCTGTGAGACAAGGAGCCTGTCCTAAAGAACACCAGCCTTGTCATGGCAAATAAAATAACATGTCGCAGATGGCATTTGAGATGAAAGAAACAAGTAATTTTAATATATAGTAAATATTTAACCTGATGTATTCAAAATACCATTTTACCACATCATTGATGTAAAAATATTAATGAGTTATTTTATATTATTCTTTGTAGTAAGTCTTTGAGATGTGCTATAAGTGTGTATTTACACTTACAGAACATCAAGTGCTCAGTAGCCAAAGGTGGCTAGTAGCTACTGTGTTGGAAGTAGCTGGTAGCTACATGGTAGAGACTTCCTGACCCTTGGCCAGTGAGTGAGAAATAGAGCAGAGGCCCAGCCAACACTCAGTGAAAACATAGCATAATCAAGACATAAGTCATTGCCAATAACTTCTCCTAACTGTCATGAGCTTCATGTTCCTAGAATATAAAATGAAAGGAGATTGGAAAGAGGCAGAAGTCAGTTAATGAAAGGCTTTTTATGAGCTACTCAAGCATTTGGATTTTATCCTGAAAGAAAGTTAATGGATCTTATGACACCGTTCAGATTTGTCTACTGAGACTGGGAAAGTAAACGTGGCTGGTGCAAGAGGCAGGGAAAGTAAACGTGGCTGGTGCAACCTCCAGGCCATGAGGCCTTGGTACAGGACTGTGAAAGCTCATGTAAAAGGGGAGTTTTATGGCCCAGCCATTGAGGGAACTACCAGCATGGCTTCCTGCAATCTACTGTGGCTTCAGTTTCATCTTGTAGCTGTTGGCTATGAGGAATTATTCCACTGATCCATCATTGTGAAGGGTTTGCCATGATGAAAGGTTTTGAATCTGTTTCAAGGTGATGCTCTTCTTGTGTTTTCTTCCAGTCCAGGCCAGACTTTAGAACCTCCAGCTTTTCAAAGCACTCCATCTAGGTTGGGTATTTACCCCCCTCCCGTATCCCCCCCTCCACCCACCCAACACACAAATGATTTGCCATAAAGAAGAGATGAAGATAAAAGCAGTGATTGTTTCAATAATTCGACACCATCCACAGAGAAGGGATCAAAGACTGGGGTGGCTAAGGAAGGCTATGCAAATAGATTAGTGTTGATCTAAAGTCACCACATCAATATTCATTCCATGGACCTGAGTGATTGTATTTTGAGAATTCCAGTTGTTTATCTTTTTAAGCATTGGGGGGTGGGGGGTGGGGGCAGGAACACAATTCCAGCCTATCCTATATAATAAAAGGGTAATATGTAAATTGACCAAACAGTGGAACAACCGGTCGCTATGATGCACACTGACCACCAGGGGGCAGACGCTCAATGCAGGAGCTGCCCCCGGTGGTCAGTGCGCTCCCACAGGGGGAGCACCACTTAGCCACAAGCCAGGATGACAACTGGTGAGTGCAGCAGCGGTGGCAGGAGCCTCTCCTGCCTCCCTGGAAGTGCTAAGGATGTCCCCTGGGGAGAGTGGGCCTAAGCCACAGTCAGACATCCCCCGAGGGCTCCCAGACTGCTAAAGGGTGCAGGCCAGGCTGAGGCACCCTCCACCCCCACCCCCAAGTGCATGAATGTCATGCACCAGGCCTCTAGTTTTACTATAAAGGACTCTATAGACCACATTTTGGTGAAATGAGAGTGATTACCATAAGAGACACTTGTTTAAAAATTACTTTGAGCCTTTCTCTCCGAGATTTTTGTACAGAATAATTACTGTCACAGTGATTTTCATATTATTTAATCGGCCTTGGCCATCAGAGTGATGTGGAGGCAGAGTCCTTACACAGGTGCATGGGAATCAGGAATATTGGCTCACTGCTATGAAATGAAGCAGAACCCACGTTCTACCACTTACTTGCTGTTATATCTCATGCCAATTCAATAACTTCCTAAGCCTTGGTTTCTTTATCTGTAAATTGAGGTCAATAATCCCTACCACCCAGAGTGATTGTGAGAATTGAGTGGGAGGACTGGCATGTTAACAGATATTCCATAATTTCAGTTATTTGCCCAAGTAAAGAAGTATGTGGAGCCCTAGCCGGTTTGGCTCAGTGGATAGAACATTGGCCTGCAGACTGAAGGGTGCCAAGTTTGATTCAGGTCAAGGGCATGTACTTTGGTTGCAGGCACATCCCCAGTAGGGGGTGTGCAGGAGACAGCTCATCGATGCTTCTCTCTCATCGATGTTTCTAACTTTCTATCCTTCTCCCTTCCTCTCTATAAAAAATCAATAAAATATATTTTTTAAAAAAGAAGTACGTGGACTTGCAGCCAGCAGACTTAGGATAAAGGTCCAGCTCTGGCAATTCCTAATCATGTGGCCTTGGGACAACTCACACACATCACTTGTCTATATTCCTTCAAATGAAATGATAGTACCTTCCCCTATTAAACAACACGATGACATTTAATTTTGTCTTCATCTGCTAGAAAGCAGTCTGAGGCAATGATTAAAGTGCTAGTACTTCATGTTGCAAGTGCAAGCCAAGCAAGGTGAATGTGAGGAAGAAGAGTAGAAGGAAGAGAAAGAGATATATCAACTAAGGTGATAGATACATTGCTCTGAGGCCACTCTTCAGGGTGAGATGCCAAATGATGTTCATCCTGCAAAGATATGTTCATTCCTTCAGTCAACATGACTTTCCAGAAGGATTTCAAGCAAACCCTGAAGCTCAGTACTCCACAGAAGAGGAAAAAGGGAGACATATATCTGCCTTGCTGGTTATTGTCTCCCTGTTCCATTGGTGAGGTTTATCCAATGAGAAGCTCACTCCACACACCTCTGGGTTGTATCACTTGGCTCCTTAATAGCCAGATAATCAGGAAGCATTTCCTCTGTCTCAGTGGAAAGGTACCTCCATGTGATCCAACTTGGTCTATTAGCTATGTGGGCCAGGCAGGCCTGGGCATTGTGACCCAGACAGCTCAGGGAGCTCTGTCACCACCACAGTGGTAGCAGAACACCCAGTCCCTTCATGCTGTGCTCCACACAAGTGGAGGAGAGGAGATAGCATCACTAGCACAGCCCAGGAGTGAAATTCCAATTTTTGAAAAATACTTTGAAACCTTAAATATGACCTGTTCATTTTAGAAATGAGGAACTGGAGCCCCAGGTAGGGAAATAGATTTCCCTATATCTTAGACCATGTTCCTCAAATCCTGTGTTTCTCAGTCTACCTGGTAGTCATGTTTAAAGGGAGATTCTGATCCAGTAGGTCTGAGCTGAGACAGAGATGGAGACTGGACCATTTTGTGTAGCAAGCCTTTAAACTGCCACAACTACCTTGGAAATCCACACTAAGCCCCATATAAATGGGACTTCAGCACACTTCCTTCCTTTATCCACCATCTTAGTTCAGAACTGTTCTCTTTGTCCATCACTTGCACCTGTTTCTATCCCACTATTGAATTTCTACTGACTTTGCCTGTTATTTTCTTTTTTAAATATGTTTTTATTTATTTTTAGAGAGAGAGGAAGTTAGAGGGAGAAAGAGATAGAAACATTGATGAGAGAGAAACATCATTGATCAACTGCCTCCTGCATGCCCCATGGGGATCGAGCCTGCAACCCGGGCATGAGCCCTGACCAGAATTGAACGAGTGACCTCTTTGTTCATGGGTCAGTGCTCAACCACTGAGCCACACCGATCTGGCTCTGCCTGTTATTTTCTCAATGCTGTTCTTGTTGTCTTTCCCTTAACAAGATGGCTTAAGTTTTCACTCTTCTTTCTTGGCTAAGATTTTGGCCACTTTGGATAGTCCCATTATCACTTCAGCTCTATTGCCTGAAGTAGTCCTGAGTACGTACTCTCACTCTACAATTTGGGTCCAGAATCCTCCAGCCCCAATGCACCCCTCATGGTCAGTACCACTAATGGACTCCACCAGCTTCTTTTCTGTGAAAGACAAACTGCAGAGAACCCAAGTCTTCCATGTACTACTCACTATACCACCCAGCCTTAATGCAAAGATATACTAACGTTGAAGGAAATTGGGAGGGCACAAGTGCAGCGAACTTCACGGAGGGGTTCAAGATCTGAAGGAGGGGCCAATGCACAAATGAAAATACTATACAAGAAATGAATTTAGAAGGCATTGGGGGCCAGGTGGAGCCTCTTTCTTGAAGAGACACACCGACTTCTGGCCTGGTCCACTATTTATTTACTTGAATACACATCTGCCCTTTAGCAATGCATACAGGCATATCAAAGGTAAAGTTTGGTAAACAGTAAAAGGATTATCAGGTTAGGGAATTGCCTTGAGCCACCACAATCTCAACAGACTAGGTGCTTAGCTTCAGTCCTGCTAATGCCCAAGGCCCATCAGCCTTCCGTGTTCCTTGGTGCACTCTCATGACAGTATTGGTAAGCAGTGGCTTCCCGCACACAAGAATATCTATGTGCTGGAATAAGTGCTTGTTTTCAAAAAGCTAATAATCAAACAGGAGTACTCTGGTTTCTAAAAAAATTACAACCAATATAGACTATCTTTCTTTTTTCCACTACATATGAGTCAGGTTGTGCTTCAAAGTTATGGTTTGCTGAATGAATGACCATAAGCAAACCTGGAAGTATTTATTAAATGCCTACTACTTTCAATTGTGTAGCATAGAGGAAAACATAAGCTACAGTTAGTCAGTGAAAGAGAAACTGAGTCACTGAAGGAGAAACAAGTGGTGGATGTAAACTTGAGAACGTTAGGTAGTAGATTTCTCAAGCTCTTTTTTTACTATGAGGACATAGCTTCATAGAAGCAGGGTTTCCTTAGGGTTAAGAGCAGGTCTGTTGCAGCCAACTGCACCAATTTAAAGGTTAGCTCCACCATTTACCATGTGTGTGATCTTGAGAGAGTTATTAAGCTTCTTTATTCCTTGGTGTCTTCAATTGTAATGTAGAAATAATAATAGTACCTGATCTCATAGCATTGGCATAAGGATTAAATGTTAATTATTTGAACGTAGCCATTTAAATTTTTCCCACCACATGAAAAGCATCCAACAAATGTCAGCCAGCATTATATCAGCTGAAACTCCACCCCTTTGACTCTCACTTAAGAAATTTTATTAGAATTCAAGTGAGAGTGAAAAGAGAAAACAAGTCAATAAACTTAAGATTTAAATTATATCAAGCATCTTTTCAGACTACAAAGAAATATATTATGTTTATAGAAAATAAGTACTTATGCTAACTTATCAGGAACCAAGATGTGTGTATGAGAAAAGAGATACAAGTATAAATTTATAATTAAATTAAACTTTATGTTACTATAGTTGAATTGGAAATGATTAATTTGAACCAATGATTTTTTAAAAATAGGTATTTTCTAGCTCTGCTCCCTAAAAGGACCTCATGACAGTGAACATTCCCAGCACACAAATTGTGCCTTATAGATACCATTCCCCTCCCAAAGGAGCAGGGATTCTTCTGAGAAATGAATGATGTTTAAGATCTGGACCAAAAAGTTCTAGGGACTTCTTGTACTAGGAGGTAGGGAAGCTATCAAAGACTACCGAGGGTATGTATAGTAAAAGGACTCATAACCAAAATAACGATGGCTGCAATGTATTGAAACACACTGCATATAAAACCCCATGTGCTCATAAAAAGACTCAATAGGAAAATAAATCAATAATCTCAAAGTTCTCAGTGTTCATCATTAGTGGTAATTAGGTACCAAGTTCTAGCTGAAAATCAGTAATTAAAGGGAAAGAAGCATTTATCCTGCTTTTCCTCAATGAAATATGTTTCAGAGTACTCAAATAGTTTGTGAACATAATGGTTCATGGCAGAAAAATCCCAGCCAATAAATGTGAAAGGATGACAAAATTGCCACCTTTCAACTCCTAACGAAATGATTGGTTCAAGCTAAGATTATCCACAGATGAAACCCTTAGATGAAAGTTTAGAGAAAAATTCTAGAATGGAGATAACAGGCTGTCACCATCTGAAACTGTTGATCAAATCAGCATTATTCAGAATGGTATAACCAGACAACCAGATTTTATGTGCTTTCTAAAGTGATGCAGCGTCAAGTCCATAGCACCAACTGTGAAACATTCTTGGAAAAAAACTTGCATCTAATCAAGACTTTAGAACTCACTTCTGTTTTCTGTAAATGGGAAGAGTACAGAAAACAATTAAATGACACCACAAGGAAGCAAATGGACAAATTCAGAATGTGGGACTTTTTAATATTTTTAAATTTAAGTTTAGTTGGTATAAATATTACATTAGTTATATTAGTTTCAGGTGTACAATGTAATGATTTGACATTTTTACACCTTACACTGTGATCATCCCCCTAATTCTAGTACTTAGCTGTTACCATGCAAACTTATCACATTTTTATTGACTATATTTCCCTTCACCTTTTTCCCCATCCTTCACTCCCTTTCCCTCTGGCAACTATCCTTTTGGTTTCTGTTTCTGTGGGTCTGTTTTTGTTTTGTTTTGTTTGTTCATTTATTTTGTTATTTTATACTAGAAGCCCAGTGCATGAAATTCGTGCATGGAGGGTGTGTGTGTCCCTCAGCCCAGCCTGCACTTTCTCCAATCTGGGATCCCTCTCACAATCCAGGACGTCTGGCTCCCATCTACTTGCCTGCCTGCCTGCCTGATTGCCCCTAACCGCTTCTGTCTGCCAGCCTGACCACCCCCTAACCACTCCCCTGCCAGCCTGATCGATGCCTAACTGCTCCCCTGCTGGCCCAATTGCCCCTAACTGCCCACCCCTGCCAGCCTGGTCACCCTTATCTGCCCTCCCCTGTAGGCCTGGCCACCCCCAACTGCCCTCCCTGCAGGCCTGGTCCCCTCCCAACTGCCCTCCCCTGCCAGCCCGGTCACCCCTAACTTCCCTCCCTTGCCAGCCCGATTGCTCCTAACTGCCCTCCCCTGCCGGCCTGATTGTCCCTAATTGCCCTCCCCTGCAAGGCTAGTCCCCCCCAGCTGTCCTCTCCTGCAGGCCTAATTGCCCCCAACTGCCCTCCCCTGCAGGCCTGATCACCCCCAACTGCTCTCCCTTTCAGGCCTGGTCCCTCCCAACTGTTCTCCCCTGCCTGCCACCTTGTGGCGGCCATCTTGTGTCTTCATGGGGGTGGCCATCTTTGACCACATGGGGGAGGCCATCTTGTGTGTTGTAGTGGTGGTCAATTTGCATATTACCTCTTTATTAGATAGGATTTCACTCTTAAGTAAAACCATACAGTATTTGTCTTTCTCTGTCTGGCTAATTTTACTACTTTCACTAGGTCCATCCACGTTACAAATGTCAAGATTTTGTTCTTTTTATTGCTGTGAAATATTCCATTATATATATATATAACTAATATATATCTATCACATCTTATCCATTCATCTATCAATGGACATGTAGGTTGCTTCCATATTTTGGCTATCTTACTAATAAAAGCCTAGGTGGTCCTCACACCATCACGCCGTGATGCCCTCATGCCATCACAAGATGGCTGCGCCACACAGCAGAGGCAGTTCCTGGCGGCTGCTTTGTGTGGCTTCC
This sequence comes from Myotis lucifugus, assembly GCF_000147115.1. Lineage (NCBI taxonomy): Eukaryota > Metazoa > Chordata > Mammalia > Chiroptera > Vespertilionidae > Myotis > Myotis lucifugus. The sequence continues at coordinate 252,522 of NW_005871344.1, read as the reverse complement.
GCCGGGGTTCCCGCAGCTCTACACCTGCCGCGGAGGCAGGTCCCCCGGCACCGGCCTACCTCTTTGGGGCAATCCATCAAGGAGCCCCTGATGGGTGGATGGGGCCTACATCTTTGGGGTGATCAATCATGGGGCTCCCACACTGTGAGAGGGCACAGGCCAGGCTGGGGGACCCCCCCCCCAGTGCACAAATTTCATGCACCGAGCCTCTACTCTTACCTAATAATAGACAAACATGTAAATTAACCGTCCCTCTGCTACGCTCACCAGCCAATCAGGAGAGTATGCAAATTAACCCAACAAAGATGGCGGTTAATTTGCATACATAAGGGCGAAGCGGCGAAGCAAAGACAAGGCTCCGGCCCGAGCCGCGAAGATTGAGGGCTCTGGCCAGAGTGAAGGTCTGGGTCCTGGGTGCCGGAGGAAAACCGGTGCCAGCAGCCAGGGGAAGGGAAGGCCTGTTGCATGAGTCTCTTCGTGCAACAGGCCTCTAGTTGTAAATAATAGCCTTTATTTAAGCCCTGATTACCTCAATAAGAAAACAGCATAAAAAAAGGAAGAATCAGGGAAAGGGGACAGGGTAGAGGGGCTGTTCTAAATTTCAAGAGACTTAAGAAAAACAATTAAGTTCAGTACTTTTGGGTCTTATGTAGGCCATGACTTGAACAAACCAACAGTAATACCAACCTTTGAAATAACTGAAAATTTTTGAATTTCTTTAGGTATAAAGAAATGCTATGGTTAGCTAAGAAAATGTCCATATTCTTAAAAGATGTATCCTAAACTGTGCATAAATGAAAGTACTTGAGGTCTGGGATTTGGACAAAAAACAACATACAAATAATTGGGTGGAGTTGCAGGGGGAGGGGTAGAAGTGAAGCAACAAAGGCAAAGTTCTGAGATATATACTGGTTGTATGAAGTTTATTATATTAGACCATATTATGCTATACTCTACTATTAAAATTAGCATTAATATTATATCCTCACCACTTTTTTGTATGTTTGAAAGTTTTTGTAATACAAATATTTTTAAATAACAGGAAATCCTTGAATCAGGCTTAATACACATTTTGTTAAAAATCATTTGCAGACTGAAGTTTTTATTAATAGCAAAAAATTCCGTTCCATCACCCACCACCATGCCAAAGCATTGACTTTGTTAACCGCGAATGCTGTGTGTGCTCCGTCCTTGCTCTGATCAGTTGGAGTGAAATGAGTGTGCTCATTTGTCACCCACTAGACTGTGGCTTGGCAGCAAGAACTGAGCCTTATTCTACTTTGAGCCCCCAGCACTGGTGCATCATCAGTATTCAGAGCAGATGCACATAATAGGTGAATATTCATAGAAATCCACTAGATATTGTTTAAAATGCTGATACTGGGACATTAACACCCGACCTTCTGATTAACTCCCAAAAGTCTGTGTGGGGTCTAGAGAATTTTCATTTTTAGTAAATTTTCCAGTGAGTCTCATACACATGGTTTGGAACCCACACCTTGAAAAACACTTATTTTTCTGGACTCTATTAAACAGTCATGTGGGACAGTTTCAGAGGGGAGCTGGGGTATACACAGAGTCAATAAACAAATGGATGGCATGTATGCAGTTACACTCATCAGTTTCAGAGGCTCTGATTTCTGAGGTTGAATAATGAGGAGGGCTGATTAGTAAATAGAAAAGGGAGCAGAGGAACTTCAAATGCAGCATTTGATTTCAATTTTACTTTTATTTAAATGGAAACTTCTGTGGGAGTAAAAAGCAAGGCTTCTTGATTTATAGACAGCACAGCCATAGATAAATATAAATCCCAGCTTTCCAGACGGCTGTGTGAGAGGGATAAGGAGCACACAGCACTAACTAGCGTGATTATACAAAGCATGTGCTTATAATAAGACTTAAATGAATATGGGCTTCCTCAGAATTCAATTTATAGGATTTCTCTTTCTCTCCCACCAGCCCCATAGGAATCTATTTGAATGTGCCAACTTACTGGCTAGAGTATTACTGTTTCCATACATTTCCTCATCCCATGCCAACTTAATTTGAATGGTGGGTAGTTAGTTGTCCTATGAGCCTAGAATTGCCCACCACCAGAGTTCACATGAATGAATGAATGCTTAACCAGCAGACCTAAGTTATTCAACTAATTCAGTTCAGGTGAGGTATGTCTCTGAGTTAAAATATTACAAACGCTTTCAAGAATTTCTAAAACACTGAAGGATTAGAAAAATGTCACAAGAGATGGATAAAATATTAGTTTTTCAAAAAGCAACCAAAAGTGAATTTAAGAAAACATGGACAGATTAACTTGTAACTGACAACTAGCAAAATTTTAAAAACAGAAGGGATGGTTGGATATACGCAGGTTTTCAAATCCTAAGTCCTGCAAAGCTCTCTCTCCCATTCAAGCATTTGACACATCTTGTACGATGTCCATGTAAAAAGAGAAAACCTTAGCAGGAAGATAATGCCACTTAGACAAATTTATAGTTGGTTAAATTTATGTATTAATGAAAGTATCAATATTAATCTAGAGCAGTGGTTCTCAACCTTGGCTGCACATTAGAATCACCTGGGAATCTTTTTAAAATCCTGATTTCTGGGCCTCATTCTCCGGAAATTCTGTTTCTTTGTTCTAATGTTATGGCCCCACCCCATAACAAAGAAACAGAATTTCCGGAGGATGAGACCCAGAAATCAGGATTTTAAAAAGATTCCCAGGTGATTCTAATGTGCAGCCAAGGTTGAGAACCATGGGTCTAGAGGGAGAATACTATCATTGCTTCTTTGCCTTTCCTATTTAACAATTGTACAAATTATTTAGAAAAGATTAAGTCTATTAAATACATTCATCCATTCAACAGACAACTGTTGAGCAATTGCCTTGTACTTTCTCTTGAGAAGATCATTGGCTGGTAAATAGCTAATTATACTATAATGTGTTGGAGATTGTCACAGATTCTGGAGCAGAATCTCAAGAGCCTGACCTAGAATTTATTGTTATAAGAGCCCCAGATAATCCTTGTTGTCATTAGACAAGATTTAGGAAACCATGGCATCTGATACAACCAAGCTTAAAAGATCTCTTTCAAAAAATAAATAAATACAATTAAGAAAAAAATTGAAAAATTTTTAAATACCTCCTCTGGCAAAAACAATGGATTGAAACCTAAAAGAAGAAATATAACGATTAGTGTTGTTAAAATACTGCAAAAAATTGGACTTAACCAATTATGCAACAAAATAATGTAAATGACCTGGTTTAACAGGTCTGTTAAAAGGCAGGTATATCCACATACTCTCCAACTTACTAACTTTATTATAATAGTAGATAAAAGTAAAGTATGATGATAGCAGTACAATTTCTTTTTTGAGCCTCAGTGACCTCATCTATCTAATGGGCATAATAATAGGACCTACCATGAAGATTTGTGTAGGATCTCCACGTATAGTTGTATTGGAGAAAATTAAATGAGATTATTTGTTCATGAAATATTAATAGAGTGACTGCCATATTCCCGTGATATGTTCTGGATATGTGTAAACCACTTTACACCATGCTTAGCACATAGTCTATGTACCAAAAATGTAGCTATATTATTATTAACCCCAGTTGCAATAGTCCTGGTTATCCATCCTGCCTCTAGAAACAGACACTGCACCTGCTTTTTAAGGCTCAACAATAGGAGGGTCTGTGCATGGGATATTGTAGTTAGCACATCGTAAACCTCTTCAGAGCTCTTTTCTTATCTAGTGTCATTGAGAGTTCCAGCCAGAGACACACTCGCAGGATGGTGGCAGGATGGTGTCTGCTGCTAGACTTCTTAGGAGAATCAAGTGTTTTTAAAATCAAGTCATGATTAGTCCCTGACTAGACAAGCATTCATTGAAATTCCTCACCTCTGAGCATCCAAGCATTGTTAAGTCTGTAACATACAATCTAACACTTAATTTTACCATCTTGAAGTAGTAAGAATGCTTAAGGTTATCCTAAAATATATTAGTTTAAAAGCCTGGGCTATTTGGAGTCAGACAGTTCCAACTTCAAACCCCTAACTGTTTGACCTTGGAGGAGTTATTTTGTTTTCTCATAAACTCCATGCAGTACTGTGAAGATTTAATGCATGTACATACCTAGCAGGAACTCACTGAATGCTAGTAGTCAATAGTACCATCAAAAATAGGTTGCTCACTGGTTCACAGCTGGGTGTTAGAAAGTCCTCCACATATTAAGCCAAAAATTTCCTCCTTCTAATTTTGCTCTTCCTGGTGGTCTAAAACCTGAAGGTTCATCGAGTCAGTTTACTTTCTCTCTTTGTCTAGGGAAGCTCTTCAGATAGTTGAAGATAGCAGGTTGCCTGGGATACAGGCCTTTCAGTGCTAAAATTAGGAATGTACCAGGTAAACAAAGATGGTTGCGTACCCCCTCTCTGCTCTTCCCCAGGCTGAATGTCCCCATGGCCTTCAGACATTATGATACATTATGTGGCCCTCCCACCATCTTACTGTACCTTCCGATAGGCATTAATTTTAGGAGTCAATGTCTGTGATAGCATACAGCACAAAACATTTACGCTGTATTATAAATTAGCTATGGTAGAAAAAGCACTTCAAAGTATTTTTCTCTTGTGATACATAACATGGGTTCTTCTTTTTTCTCCCACCTCAGGTGCAAAGATTTTTATAAATCATTCTCCTAACTTCATTGGTCGCACTATGTGCAAGGTCCCTTGTTTATTTATTCGTCATTTTCTGCATTTCCTACTTTTATTTCTTCTCTCCAATTAGGCACTCATTCTCATGTGGGATAGATTAAATGAGGGTTTGTGTCATTGTCAATCATGTAGCTGTTTTGTATGTATATATTTTTCAATTTCCATACGTGGCATTATGCTATACACTTCCTTCTCTCTTATTTTTTAACTAAAGACTGTGATTACAATCTGTCCATATCATCATGTAGACCTCTATTTCCTTCCTTCTAACTTATGCAGAATATTCCTGAGTGTACATTCACCTCATTTTATAAATCCACCCCCTCAGTGATGATAAACAGTTAATTTCTTCCTCCAGCTGCTACATATCACATTGTGATAAACATCCTCATTCACATCCCCTTTATGAGAAATCCTCTTGGATCCATTTTAGTTGTCAGAATCTACTCGAGCTAGTTGAGCCAAAAAGGTATCTAATAGAATTTGTTATTGTTAAATGGATGGAAGTAAGTAGGATCGAGGCAGAGCTTCCAAGAATGACTCCCAGAACCACACAGCAGAAGTGGCCCACCTGGAAGCAAAGGCCTTGACCATCCATCAGGGGGAGGACCTGGAAAGCAGCACCACCTCTATGAAACCAGGGCTCCAGAAGAGGATGTCCATTCTCCAGCTTCTCAGTATTCACCATGTTAAGACCAGATATTAGGAGAACTGCTACACCTTCTGCAAAAATAAATTGCAGCAATTTAAAAGTCTCCATGAGCATGCATACCAGCAAAAATAAGAGACACAGCAGAGAAAGGATCTGCCTCGTGGTAATCACACCCACTTTACAAATATCACATGCATGCATTTACTTGGAGGATGTGTAGTCGTTAAAGGAACCTGAGCAATAAGGCATCTGGAAAATATAGATTTTTACCTTCCTATCACCTAGTGTTCAGAAAACCATATTCTACAGTAGGACACACACACAAAAGTTGGGTGAATGAATCTATAGAATTTGCCACAAACCAAGAGTGGGACTGATGGGTTATGAGCATACACAATCTTAACTTGTCCAAGGAGTGCCATGTTGTTCTGTAGAATGACTATACAAGTCTACATTCCAATCAGCAGTGCATGAGGGTTCCCAATCTCCTCATCCCTAAAAACTTGATATTACATAGTTTAAAAAAAATTTGCCAACCTCGTTATGATGCCAAAGTAAAAGGTGCATTTTTTTAGTGTCCCACTACCCTGCTGAACCTGATTTAACTTGATTTCTAACAATTTTTCCTGTTGTTTCTGGCATGAGCTGCTGCTAGACTAATTCTCTTCAAGCCAGTATTTCTATTATATACTTGAATTTAAATACTGGACTTGTCATTTATTATTTTAAAATTTTGTTTAAATGGTTTTAGCCTAGTTTCCTGATCGATCAAGTTTATTTTAAGATCTTTATTCTGTTGTCTGTTTCGTAGTTGCCCCTTTTAACTTTGGGAAAGTAGGAGGAAAGGGAAAGGGTGTTAATTTTCTATGTTACACACAGGAAACTGAAGCTCAAAGCAGCTAAGTAATTTGCTCCAGGCCACCCAGCAATGAGTGGAGGAGGCCTCTTTGAACCAGGTATGTCAGAAGTCAAAGCCTTTTTACGCAGGGTCACATGTTTTGCAAAATCATGCAGCACCTGGGGTATCTGAGGACTAATCCACACTCTTTTTTATTTAACAAGTTAAAACATTATTTTCAGCATTACAATTGTCCCTTTTCTGGCTTTTAGAAATAAAGCCTAATGAGAAGGCACCAAATGTGTCCATGGGGAAAGTTTTCAGGACCTCAAAAGATATCGTTGCAGAGATGATTTTTCTCATCAAAAATGGTTCAAGATGGAAAAGGTGTGCTTTTCTATGACCTCCATACTTTTGCACCTGCTATTGACTAGATATCTCCTTTTTCCACCTGGACAATGTTTGTTCACCCTCCAAATCCCCATTCAATGTGACCTCTTGTGTTTTGTCGGCTCTCACCTCGCAGCAAGAGATTCAAATCTAGGTACTTCAGTTCCAGAACCCACTCTCTTAACCATATGCACAACAACCAGTATGGGAAGAAACATACAAACAAAGGCATAATATGATGCAATTCATCTTATAATATACATATCAGCAAGGCACAGAGGGGACTTAGAGGAAGAAGCACCTGATTCAGCTGGGAGAGTCATGGAAGGTTCCAGAGGCAGTGAACTGAATGTTTGAGCTGACTCTTGAAGGAGCAGGTTTGCCAGGTAGATGAGGTGGGAAGAGAATTTCAAGCAGAAAGAACAGCAACAGCAAAGGCAGGGAGGAAGGAAAGAGAATCTTTCTCCTAAAAGCTTAATGATACGCTCTTTTCCCCAAATATCAGTCCATTAAAATCCTTTTTAAATAAGGCTGGACCTTAGAAATCGTCTTTGCACTAAACTTTTATTCTACACATCAAGAGAACAAACCAGCTTGTTATCACTAATCGATCTGTGGTAGAGTTAAGATTAATGGTGCTTCCCCAACTTCGATGATGATAAGAATGGTTGATTAAAAACACAGCTTCCCAGGCTCCCTGGAGCTTCTTACTCAGTGGGTCTGAGATAAAGCCAAGAACTCATAATATGTAACAAGTACCCCCAGGAGATTCTTATCATCAGAGAAGTTTGGCAAACCCTGCGCTAGGTCAGGCCCTGAAGTTCAGGGCTCCTCCCACAAGTCTCTGCAGAGGAGGGAGACTCCAGCACAGCAGGCAGCCTCCTGGTCAGTTAACAATTAAATTGCATGAATCACCCACCACCCTGGAGAACTCGAGGATATATTTCTTTAGAGAGTGTGACTCGTGAAGTCAGCAACCTCGTACCACATTTTTCTTTATTAAGGACCCACTGCCTGGCACTTTTCCTACAAGGTCTTATCTAATCCCCTCGGCAATCCTGCAAGGTAGATATTTTCTACTTTGTATGGAATTAGAAACCAAAACTCAAGAGATTTGGGAAACTTGTAAGTCATGCAGTTTATAATACGTAGCCATTTAGAATTTGAAACCAAATCTGAGTTCAGAGCCCATGCTCTCCCCATTCTCCTGGCTTCCGGAAGGCTCTACAGTAGAGTCTGTCCTCACAGTCAATCAATATGAATGACTAGCCATAGGTGAAGTCTGCAAGCCTTAACTCAGGATATTTCCATTTTAGGTTGACCTTTCACTGACCTCTATCCCCCCTCCCTCCCCTCCAACCTGCTTTACCTGAAGCAAGAGGCCATCCTGTTTGTTCTTTGCCACTCTGTTGCCATTTTCCACCCGGATTATTTGTGGATATAACAAGCAAGGCCACACCAATGTCTGGCATTAAAAGAAGCATGAACCTTAATTCCTGAGGTAATGAGACCTTTTTTTTTTCCCCAAGTTCCTTCCTCCAAAGTTCATGAACTTAATAAAAAATAAAATAAGAACAGCTCTATTACAGCACAGACCTCTGCTGCAGGAAGCCAGCTGATGAAGGCAAAGGCAGTGCCTGGATGAAAAGGAAAACCTATTCGTCGATCAGCTCTGCTCTTTACATTCTAATCACCAAATTCATAGAAAGCCACAGCGGGAGGCTACACAGCCCGCATCCAAGCTTCCTGGTTACGCACTGCAGGTGGCACTCATGTCACAAGGGCAAGTGGACCTTGTTATAGGGGTGTTTACAGCATTCTCTCCCCTTGGAAGGAGAGCTTTGGAGAAACGTAACACTGGACTCTTCAAAGTGATTGGAGACTTGCATTCATCCAATTCCTGTTAACCACGACCGGCCAGAGTAGTGTGGAATATCAGTAGATGAGTGGAAGGAGTCACCCCAGACTCTGGGCTCATGGGCCTCTTGCACCTCAGTGGCCATTGCCATATGCTTCTGGAGCCACTCAGCAATGGCCCCACAGTGGCCTTGGTCATCACTCCAAATGGCTCCTTCTCTGAGACTCTTCAAGTCCACTGTTCCTCTCTAGGACCCCCAACTCCTACCAACTCACTTGCACAATTCCTGCTCTAAGGCCTCCTGGGCTCTCCGGGAACTTGACTTGTCCATCCATGAACCCCTGCTAACATTCACACTTTTAAATTGCTGCAAAGATAAGTTGCAGCAATTTAAAAGTCTCCGTGAGCATGCATACCAGCAGAAACA
>NW_005871344.1:241574-243466 GCF_000147115.1 Myotis lucifugus | reverse complement strand
GCCTCAGGATGTTAAATTGCAACAGAAGAAGAATCTGCCTTAGCTTCAATTTCTCCATCACAAAGGTACAATGAGAACTATGGGAGGAAAAGAATCTAAAGCCCAAATACATCAATAGATACCACCACCAGCACCCAACTGGTGCTTGAAGTCAGGCAGGTCTCCATTCAAATTCCCACAGTGCCACAACCTGCATGACTGGGTTCAGGATCTGAAAGAGGGGCTGACACACAGATGAAAACACTAGACAAGAAATATGTATTAAGGGGTGGGGGTCAGGTGGTGTCTCTTTCATGAAGAGCACACTGACCTCTGGCCGGTCTGCTTTTTATTTACTTGAATACACATTTGCCCTTTAGCAATGCATATAGGCATATCAAAAATAAAGTTTGGTAAACAGTAAAAAGATTATCAAGTTAGGGAATTTGCCTTGAGTCACCACTATCTCAACACGAACAATCAGTGCATAGGGTCAGCCCTGCCAATGCCCAAGGTCCGTCGGCCTTCCGCATTCCTTGGTGCACTCTCATGATAGTATCGGCAGTGGGTGGCTTCCTCCACCACAGTCTGCTCATTGGCTGTGTGCCCTGAGCCACACTCCCTTCCTCTGCAAAATGAAGGCAATAAAGTAGCAAATTCTTAAGGTGGCAGAGACAATTTAGAAGCAAACATATCAACAATCCATTAGTTCCATGGTGCCTTCCCTAAATGAAAGTAGTATGTCTGAGCTTCAGATCTTACATTGTTGCTCAGTTCAAGGTGGTTTTCTGATCAGCAGCCTCACCCTATTGGATCAGAGGCGCTCTGCTGATGACAGGTTTAAGACCTGCTAGCTCCTATGCCATTGCCTCCTAATTCTCAGTGAAGACCATTGGGAAGACGGCAGAGAGATTCAGAACACAATAGTCAGGAGGCCCTGGAGCCTGGGAGGTTTTGTGCAAGGGAAATGTCACATCGAAGTGCCTGGGGCTCAGCGCTCCCAGCCCCGGGACCCCCAGCACAGATGTGGTGGGCAGCTCTGATGAGGAGTGTGTTGCATTTCCTATGAATTAAGCCATGAGGCTGGGAGAACAATGTCGTCATTGATGGGGAAAGGTCGCTGAAATTCCAAGGACACTTGAGGCCTTTCACTGGGCTGAGACAGAGATGCCTAATATTAATCCTACGTAATATGAGTCTCTGACCACTCACTTTCTGAGGGGCCTGCTGGCAGCTCAATCGGCCATTCACTGTGATTCAGTGCATCCTCAAGGAAGTGGTTTGGAGGGGGAAAATGTCTCTTTTTTAAATCTATAATCCAAAGCTCCCCCAAATATATTAGCCCAGGACATTCTGTTTCTTGGGGCGGGGGTAGGGGGGGTGGGGGGGATGCTTTGCTTCAGTGAAAATGTATTTAATTTTTCGGGGGGGAAGGGGCTGGAGGGCAGGAATCCAACCTCCAGGCATAGTCAGATCAATGCTTTTTCATTTATTCAACACACATTCATGGAACACAGAATATAACTGATGCACTGGCTATGTTGCTGCCCTCCTGATGGTGGTTTCTAGCCCATGGCCTTGGATCTAAGGCCCATCTCTTTGCACTGGTGCTTTAAAGTTCATTCATTTATTCAACCAGTACTTAATGAGCACTGTTCCTATTCTGAGCACCATAGTGAGGTATGCAATGGGAAAAAAGACAGAGCCATTCTCTGCCCTTATGTAGTTTCTAACTAATTAGAAAGTCAAACCATGGCTTTATTTATCACAATTAAGTATAATGAGTATTATGCTAGATAAAGTTCAAACCCCGATGAGGACATACAGCAGACAGTCTAACCTGAAAGGGGAAGTTGAAGAGAATCTTTGAGAACATTGACATTGTAGTAAGAAGTGGACAGAAGGCTGAGTTA